>NC_089317.1:22921659-23101659 GCF_036669915.1 Pocillopora verrucosa
AGGGTTACAATATGTGTATCATGGGTTACAATGTGTGTATCATTACTTTGTACTTCGGACGTTATCCTTTCCCGTTAGAATTTCAGCGATGAAATATCAAATGGGTATTTTGTGTTTCGCTCGTCAACAACTTGTTACGCTTTGGTACACGATTGGATTAAACACAGTTATGCGACTGAATACTACGCTGAAGCAGGAGTTACGGTTTGCCTAACCTGCCGGGTAACTGTAACTCAGTGAAATGTTTCACAACTGCTTGGCCGTGGATGTCTGGGTACGAGAGTTCAGTTAGTCACACCCAAGTCTAAAGGATGAACCGTCAATTCTTGGCGCGAGAGAAGGACCTGTTCATTTCCACCCCACTATTTTCAGATCGTAAATAAATAGTTACGACTTTCGCCTAGAAATTGTAAGGGAGTTAAAATCCTAGGATGAGCTCTGTATATGAAAACAACGCTAATGTTTTCTTTTCATTTATTACCCCGGGCTTAGTGGTTGAAGATTTCGTCAAATTTGACTAAAAGTCCAAAAACAATCAATGGAGCCAAAAGTTATGAACACACTATTACTTTAACGGAGTATCCGCCATCACCTTGCGTGACATAATACGTAACTTGCGTGATGCTCAGACAGCAGTGACAACATTCAGCGGAGTTGCGTATGAGCATATGTACTGTTGTGTCTTTGCTCGTTGCAGTTACGAACTCGAGGTAGGGCACTAATTCAAAGCTTTTCTTTCGAGTTCCTAGGCGGTAAAATCGATATAGTTTTCAACAGATCCCATCATGGCGATGCAGGACGTTATAAATAAGGTTAAGGGGACAGCTCTTGGAGTTGCGGAGTACTTGACGCCTGTTTTGAAGGTGCGTTACCAAATTTTCTACTTAATCGAAAATCCAGCTGTGCAATTTTGTTTTTTTTCGCTTATTTTCAATCAATTTAGAGAATTAACCATCTTTTCTGTCAATATAGGAGTCAAAGTTTCAAGAAACGGGCGTTATTACTCCGGAAGAAGTACGTATGTAGGTTTTTTAGCTGCGTAATCCATGTAAATATAGTGGAATTTGTACTCCACAAGCGATCGTTTAATCCATTTGCGCTTAGATTTGAGCTTCCAAATGTTATAGTAAAGTTCGGATATAGCGCGCGCTGTCATTGGTTGAAACAGCGCGCTATATGAGAGTAAAGAACATAGAGCAAGAGTGCTAAAGCTGTCATGCCAACTGCCAAATTGTACTATATATGTCCGACCATTTCCCGGACTTCTCTCTAGCTTTTTTTTCACTCATTGAAAGTGAAATTTCGGAACAAACGAGCCGGCAAACCACACCAAAGTTGAAAGATATTGTGAAACTCAACAAGTGTGGAGGAACACTCGACTACATCTCGTGTTTCTACCTACACTTCTTTCATGCTCTAGCTGCTTCCTGCGTGCTTTACAACAGAACAGAGCACAGTCAAGGCTTCTCCGTTAGTAAAATAGACTAACCAATTTTTATTACATGACCAAACAATGTCTTTCACTTTTGAGTGCTTAGAGCGATGCTTATACGAAGGAAACCAAAACAACAATTAATTGTCTACTGTAGATCTCAATTAATCATTAATGAAGAAAACATTTACAAAAAAAGATAGTTTACCTTTGAGAGGAACGCTTTGTTTTAGGACAGTGTGGGATGATATGGATATCTTCTTTTCAAAGTTATCGCCATGTAAAGATATGCACATGTAACTTCTCCCTAAAATATCCATATATTATCTAGCAAAAAGTCCATGAGGATAATCAAACTTATCAGGTAGAAGTTGTTGTCTTGATCTAACACCAAATTCTCATCACTTATTCATAAGGAAATGTGAAGTAGTTCAAGGGGAGAATTAATAACCAGATCTTGGCAGTTAGAAAGATTAAAGGGGCCGCAATGTGAAATCCAAGCTTGTCCACAAGCTACAGACTGCAATAGGAGGTTTTCTAAGCAGCAGTAGACTGCCAATAACTAGCTTTTAATAAAACCCTTGGTTCAAATCATTTACTGTATCATTATTAGTGATACAAGTAATTTAATTTGTTGCATATCTACTTATTTTTTTTTATGTGTGATTTACAGTTTGTGGCAGCAGGAGACCACTTAGTACATCACTGTCCAACATGGAAATGGTTTGTGTCTGTCTTGTTTCGTTGAGATTATATGATCTACAGAGGTTTTTCACTTTCACTCCAAGGAGTGACACAGAAGTTACTTCTCTCAACAATATCAATGTAATATCTGGCAAACAGTTGATGAAAATATAGACAAATATCAATTGATAGGAGATACTGTTGAGATCAACACCCAGTTGACTGGACTGTAGCAACTGTTCGAAAGGCTGATGCAGAATCAGCAACCTGTTCAATCTCCTATTGTTATTAAGTAAATTTCTCTGGCAAAATTATGATTTATATTCCAAATTGATTCTGTCTTTTCTTTCCTAGGGATTCAGGACCTGATGATACTAAAATAAAGAACTATCTTCCAAAAGACAAGCAGTTTTTGTATACAAAGAATGGTAAGCATGTTTTCCAATATTTGTAAAATCAGTACACCTTGCTTACATTACATGAGTCATTCTTTATTTCTGAAATGATTTGCCTTTAGTTCCTTGCTACAAGCGATGCAAGGAAATGGAACACCAAGAGGAAAATGAAGCAATTGTTGAACCAGACGAAGACGGAGGCTGGGTAGACACCCACCATCACCTCGATCCAAGTGGGGAGCAAGCTGTCACTGGTACTCAGGAGTCGTTTGCAGAGATGACACTTGAATCTGACAAGGCAAGTGTTAATTTATGAAGGAAGTTACTTTCTAAAGAAACTTTGGTGCTACTACATTGTTGGGAGGTATAACATGATAACTTGGTTTTCTCAGTTGGGTTGATGTTGAATAAAATAAGCAATAAATTGGTCACTGTAGGTTTTCTAAAGCTGCCTTTTCAAGCATTAGCCCTTTGTTGGAGAAAAGGGCTAACGGTTTGCAACAAGTTAATGAAGGGCTTAGTGTTTGCTCTGACAAAGGGCTGCCTCTTGAAGCATCAGCTCTAGCAACTCTATGTGGCCAATGTTCATTATCAACTCAGTTGATAAAACCAATGAAATTATATGCTAATCAGTTTGTGCTGATGGCATGCTAAGGGTGCACTTACAGGAGTGATGAGAAACCATGACCCATTAAAAGCAGTAACAACAGCAAATTGTCTTTTAGGGCACAAAAGATGTAACACCAGTAGATAATGATGATGATGAAGAAGATGATGATGAGGAGGCAGTGGATATGGAAGGTAAGTGTAATTGTACTGATCATTTTGTTCAGACTTGCAACATTACGAAACTACAGATGGTACCATTTAACCCTTTAAATCCTAGAAGTGATGAACATGAAACTTCTCCCCATAATATCCATACATTATTCAGCAAACAGGTAATGAAAATATTCGAACTTATCAGGTAGAAGCTGCTATCTTGATCTAGCACCAAGTTCTTGTAACTAATTGACAAGGAAATGTGTAGCAGCCACAGGGGAGAATTAGCAATCAGATTTTGGGATTTAAAGGGTTATTAAAAAGATATTAAGTGCATTGACAGAACTGAAAATAATTTTATTCTGTCCAGTTCATAATTACATCACCTTTTCAATTTATACTTTGAAAATGATACACTACTAGTCAGTTTCATTACATCTACTATGCAGTACTACTTGTAATACTGCTTCACCAGCAATGCTACAAATGCTTTATTCCCCATTTCCTTTTTTCATGCAGACCTCAATTTTGCAAATGTAAAATACCTGTCACTTCATTGCTGTTACTGTACATTTCATCACTGAAAAATGTTTCTGTTTCAAATTTTTAGCTTTTGAAGAAAGTGGAATGCTTGAAAGTGATGAGGTACTGTATATTCCATGGCAAAAAAAGTGCAAACGATGAACATTCACGATGAGTAGCAATATATGTCAGTTGTAGTTAATCACCCCATGCTTCAGAAACAAGGACATGATCCAGTAATAAAGCAAGTCACCAGGCCTGTTGCTTTTTCCAAAAACTTTACCTTGTCTTTTTGCAGGCTACCTTGTCAATTAAACCAACTTCTAAGGCTGAGTCAGGGGCGGAGGGTGCCACAGATGCAAATGCCTCTGGTGGAATTCTACAAACAAGAACTTACGACATGTACATTACATATGACAAATATTATCAGACGCCACGACTGTGGCTGTTTGGTTACAATGAGGTAAGAGTCTGTTGAATCTCATTACCTTGAGAGTGACTGAAATCCCAGAATTGCAGGCAGATCTGAAAAGAAATAAAACATTCTTCTGTACTCTTTTGTCATGAGAGCCAAGACTTTGGTATCTGTATCTACTGTGCCTCTCCATTATGACATAGGTCAGTGTGAAACTCCATGCCACCGAGTGCCAAGATTTCTGATGTACATATTCATTTAGAACTAACCATATGAATTTTAATGCTACATGTATAAAGGTTTTGCCTTTCAACTGACCTGGAAAAAAACAGAATACTTTATTCTTTGTAGGGATTAGCTCAAATTGTTAACAAAAAGGGTCACTGCATATCAATTTTTCCAGTTTTTTAAAGGCCTGGTACAGGTATTGGGAGTATAATGCGACCAGCCAGTCCATAATTTTTGGAATGAGCACTATTGAGACAATCATGTAGCTTTTTGGATGTTTTATTTTACAGAACCGAGAACCCCTTGCAGTAGAAGAGATGTATGAGGATATGAGTCAGGTAAAGTTTTAGCAGTTTTCAGAGTAGAGTTTTGTTGGTTGATTTTTGCATCATGAACATAATGTGTGCTCTGAATTGTAGGACCATGCAAAAAAAACAGTGACATTGGAGGCTCATCCTCATTTGCCAATGACCATGGCATCTGTTCATCCTTGTAGGTGAGTTGCTACAACTGTCTTCTTACACCTAATCCTTACCTTGATTCTCACAAATACTTTGCACTTTCTCTATATCAATTTGTTGCTCATCTCTTTCTGCTGTACACACAATCTGATAAAAATCTGAATTTTAAGGATGGGATACCCTGAAAATGGATACTTGGTATCAACTGCTGTCAACTTCAGTCTCCTTTGCATTTTCACTTTCGTTCACTAACATAACGTTCTTCCTAAAACTTATTAAGTTATAGAATGTATATAATGAGGTGAAGATAGTTAATGGTCACTCCTAAAAACGGCAGGCAGACACCTATCCAAAATGGACACTAATACCTAAGTGCAAGTGCTGAATTTTGGAGAAAGGTCTCTTACAATCAGAAATTTCTGCCTTGAGAGACCCACTTTAAGTTTGTTAATACTTCAAAGAACAAAGCATAACGATCTTTTAGTAGATCATATGTAAACCACCTAACCTAGAGTCCAATTTGAAATTGCTGTATTAAAAATACATCGCCGCGTTATTTTAGTTCATTGAGCCAAAAAAAAGGACACTGTGGTTGGTGCAAATCCGTAGTCACGGGTTTTTTTTTCCAACTCATTAGACATGCTGACGTAATGAAGAAGATCATACAGACAGTCGCTGATGGCGGAGGAGAGCTTGGAGTTCATATGTATCCTTTGAATGTCATGGTAATGCGCGTGATTCCGTGGAATTAAAAGCGTTATCACGCGTTTCTTAGTACGTGATCACACAAGATGGTATGATCCAAACCAAGCTCATACATGTTCTAAACTAGGCAAAATGAGCACACAGAAGCAAAGAGATGGACTTTTCTATGCCACTTTTTTATTTGTGGCTGGTACTTTTGTAGTGGTGAGAGAGACATAAGTTTATGACCAATCATCTAGCATTATTCATGTAACGTGACTTTCTTAGACCAATCCGAGATTAGAACAATCATATTTGTAACTGAGCTGAAATTTTCTCAAGTGAACAGGTGATAGAGATGTGAGACAGATCAAAACACAGGGAAAGATGATTTTTCGTCTTGTCACGAGCGTGGGACAAAGAAAAATTCTTAATCCTAATGAGGAATCGAACCTCAGACCTTCGCATTCCGCGCTCCGATGCTCTACCACTGAGTCACTGAGTCACAGAGACATGTTTTTCAAATTGATAACATCCGTGATCTGTTCAAAGAAACAAAATTCGTCCTGCGAACTCAGTCAGCCTTGTCTTTGGAATGAGTTGAAGACACGAGAAGAAGCCCTATTTAGATTTTCCGTTTTCCTTGACTTTTTTCCCCAGGTATCTACTCATCTTTCTCAAATTTGTCCAGGCTGTGATACCCACAATAGAGTACGACTATACGAGACACTTCACCATGTGATCTTGAACCAAATCAACTGAATTGAACCCTTTAACCCTTTAAACCCTAAGAGAGATCAGCATCTATTTTCTCCTAACAATAACACTGCTGAATCATTCATTAAGATCACGAGAAAAAAAGGAAATTATCACCAACTAAAGAAGTTTTGATTGTTAAACAAATTCTCCTTGTCAGTACCAAACGAAATGCACAGAGAAGAGTTGGGAGAATATAAATACTGATGTTAGGGTGTAAAGGGTTGAACTCCTGTGAGTAACCAAGACAAAATTACTCCTTAGATGACACTGAAGAAAAAATATCAATCAGGGGATCATTAGTTGATTTCATACCAAATTCTCCAAACTAACACCATAAGAACTGTATGGCAGACAGTAAGGAGAATTACTAATGAAGTATTAAGAGTGAAAGGGTTAAGATTCCTGAAGTAGAGCATATTTTCAATAGCTTTGGTAGAGGTTTCGTGGCAGTAAAGAAATAATTATGAAATATTGCCTCGTTTACAAAAATTAGTTTTATTATTGATTCCTCTTAATGTGCGTTTTGCTTTCCATTGTAGGAAAGATTACACGAAAGTATTTTATAAAGCAAAAAGTAAAATAGTGTACTTGTTACAAGAACTTCAACTCCTGAAGGTTACAAGCTGTTCGTAAATTAGTATGAACAAAATCTGTTGGAGCAGTGAAACATGAATAAGCCTCCTTTGAATAGTTGCATGCAGGAATAGGTCCTATTTAAAAACTGAGATATAATCAGACACACAGGTTTCGAAGAAAGTCACATATTTTGAAATAAAAGTTATAGAAATATTACAGTTGTTGTCTTGTGTTCTAACTTCGTTTGTTATACATATAATTTATGCAAGATCAAAGGAAAATAATGTGAATTTAAGTATCTTAAATTAGAATATCTCTCAGTGACTGGTCAATTTTGCGGGCTTTATTTCACTGTGCAGTCCATTAAATATAAAATAATTTTTTGAATTAACTCTTCCCCCTCTATTTGAACCCAGAGATATAAAAAAAATATATGTCTTCCCTCGTTTTCTCGATTCGTAATTTAAGTTACGGAACCTTTTTTTTTTTTCCAGCAGAAAAAATTCATTCCGTAAGTTAATTATAATCGTGAAAACGGACCTCGAACTCGGTTAGTAAAACTGATATTGATAAAGATGGTAATTAAAATAGTAATAGAGATGGTTAACTGGAGGGCTATTCTTTCTTCTAACGCCAAGTAAAGAATCCAATATTTCCCAGTTCGTCCCTTAATTGTGCTTCTTGGCTCTCACTCAGAGAGAGGGGTGAACGAGCGGGCCCTAGGTCTAAGCCAAGGAATCTCATTATGGCTTTGCCGACGCCAGCATGGCCTCCTGGGAACGTAAACAGACCACGATTAACATTTACCTTCTACTTACAACCACATTACGTGGAGGAAGTATTTCTCTTGGCTACTTAACCCTTTCACCCCCTACGAGTCCCTGGTATCTAATTTCTCCTCACAATATCATCCCTAAATCACATATTGAGGTAAGGAGAATAATGGAAATGATCACCAACAAAAGAAGCTCTCGATTGTTCATCAAATTTTCCTTATCAGCAGCTTTGGAAATGTTTAGAGAACAGTAATGAGAATATACATACTGAAAATAGAGTGTAAATGGTTGAGAGGAAACACTTACCGTACTTACAGTATAACTTCACCATTGCTTGAGACCGATACTAGACGTAAAAAGGTAAAAAAGATCAGTCTCCAGGTATTATTGTTGGAGGGGGTAAATCCGTTGACATACATATTTTTAGACCTAAAACCCAACTAAACTAAGAAATAATTCAACATGCAACATGCAATCCTGTCGTGGCAAGAATTTTGGATACTGGGACGTCCTCAATATCCACACCGATGTACAATCGCTATTTTTCATTCCACGTTTCCAGCCAATTCAAGGATGACCTTGTGACCTTGTTTTTTTTTACTTTTAAGTCAACTAAGGGTGATTAGTAAGTAACTTCTACATACAGTGGAGTAATTTTCAATTGCGATTCGAACGTTGCCGGGATTGTATTAGTTTTAATTTACTTCGCACTGAGCTCCCACTGCTCTCCCAACTAATCAGATCAGTGCTAGACTAAAATCAACTGCGACTTGGTAAACTGCAAAAAGCGCGGGAAAACGCGAACGAAAACGCGCTTGATTTAAGTTCGAGTTCTCATTAGCTCCTTGAAATATTATTCTTTGCTGTGATTGGCTGTTGAGATAGCTTACTCTTTCGACAACCTATCAACAAGCCATCTATCAGGCAAGCAAGTAACGAATTCGCTCTGACAAAGGGCTGACGCTCTAAACGTTAGCTTTAAAACTTTTAACGGTGGCCAATTTATGTTATAAACTCAATTGATAATACCAAATTACCCTGTTATACTATCCCGCCGACGCAGCCCCACAGTTTCTTTAGAAACTTACCCTCTTTATCGAGCAAGCAGCTGGGGGAATTACTTATCAGATTTAAGGGGTTTTGGATTAAACGCTGGCTCAACAAGGTCGGAAAGTTGTTGTCGAGTCTCGAAATCTACATGGAAATACGGGAACGATATGAAGAGAACCGACCTGCTCCGATCTCGCTGTTTCCATATCGCCTTTGTCAAAAGCATCCATGATCCGAAAGTGGAGCTTGCCGGCAAAGTTATACGTTCTAATGCAAAATAAGAAATTACACGACGTTTGTGAACAAATTTGTACACCAAATTCCTCAAGATTTTCATGAGTCTCCCAGAATTGCATTTTTTTGGTTGTAGCCCAGAAAAATGTCTCCTCCAGGAGTAATTTCCGTTACACTCCATTTTGCCTTCGGTAGTGCCTTGTTAGTTTGCGGTTAGTAATTAGTTATACCCTAGTTCCTGATTTCCTTACAGTTAGGTTTACTCTGGATTGCTCGCAATTAACCTGCAGACCACTTTCTTGAAAGACAAATAATTTATAGTTATGTTCACATGGCAACCAGGTGGACAATCAGACATGGCTTGATGTTACTCTGGTTTCAAGATTTAATAAATGTAACCGAGAAGTTACAATTCATAGACCCAACGAATTGTAACTGCCCGGTTGCATTCATTAAATCTTTAAACTAGAGTAGCATCAAACCATGTCTGAGAGAAAAAAATTGTCCTTCATTTTCAACCAAATACCTATTACACGAAAGATTAACGAAGGAAAGAGATTTTATAAACGTTTCCTTACCCTCCAACGGAAGCACAAGCTCCCATGGCTAAGGCACTTATAAGAATCTAGAAATAAAAAATCAAATATGACCATAACTTAGTTCAGGAGCTTTACCCTTCAACTCCTAACTGTGACTGGCTTCTAAATCTGCCTTTAACCCTTTAACTCCCAAGATCTCACTAGTAATTCTCCATACTGTCTGCCATACAGTTCTTGTGATGTTAGTTTGGAGAATTTGGTATAGGATCAAACTTATGATCCTATAATTGATATTTTTCTTTATTCTCATTACTTGTCTGCTCGACATTGTATTTATATTGTCAGGAGAATGTCTGTCTCGGTCACTCATGGGAATTAAAGGGTTAGTCGAATGTAAAGGAAATGATCGTGAATTTTAGACGCTCCAGATTCTCCTTCTCAGTAACAAAGGAAATGTAAACAGGATCTGTATATTGATTTTAGGGAGTAAAGGGTTAAAAGACACTTTCTCTTTGAACAGGTCAACAGTTAAATCACCTCATCACCGCCAAACATAATCGAAAATCTTTGATCTTCGAGGATGAGACAGCGGCCCAGGTCAAACATATCACCACTTGTGAACTTCACACCCGCTAAGGTCGGAATCTTGGGAATGGCAGCTTTTAGAAAATCTTCCATCAGAACTATGACAATAAAATGAATTCATTTTAGACGTTTGATTACTGATGGGTGACGTTCGTTCGTTCGTTTCGTCGTTCGTTCGTTTCGTCGTTCGTTCGTTTCGTCGTCCGTTCGTTTCGTCGTTCGTTCGTCTCGTCGTTCGTTCGTTCGTCTCGTCGTTCGTTCGTTTCGTCGCTCGTTCGTCTCGTCGTTCGCTTTCATGTTATCTCTAATACATACATGGAATATGAGTCCAAGCTGGTATATGATAATAAAATAGCGGTGTATTTGGCGCACAATCTGCTACAAGACGAACATACTCTACTAGATCATCTGAAAAAAGAACAGAATATCGCAGAATTATGTTAATTTACTCTGCTGTATTTGTCATCACTGACTTTAAAATTCAGAGCAACCGTTCTGTTCCTAAATCACCGTTCAAAAGACGCAAA
Organism: Pocillopora verrucosa; assembly: GCF_036669915.1. Classification (NCBI taxonomy): domain Eukaryota; kingdom Metazoa; phylum Cnidaria; class Anthozoa; order Scleractinia; family Pocilloporidae; genus Pocillopora; species Pocillopora verrucosa. The sequence continues at coordinate 22,932,289 of NC_089317.1, forward strand.
AAACCAAAAGTATTGTAGTTCGCGTGCCAAGGGCGTGGCCCCTGCTCGCTTCACTTACGTTACCTACCACTTGCGTTCACATAACTACAGGCAGCACAAGCTAACACAATGAACCTTCGTACATGAAATAACATGTTCACGTTGCACAATAATTAAAACATAAGGATTTATTCTCCCCTCCATGTTTGTTCCTTAAAAAAATCTTGTGACTTTTTTAGGCTGGTGAGCAGGCATTTAGTTCATTTTAAGCTCCCTGCAAATTCTCATGCATAATTCAAAGGACAAAGACAGAAATGAGGTAAGTACCACTTTTAAGCCGATCAAGAGTTCAATCCAAAACGTATTAATGACTGATAAAATTTTTCCCGTGCTGAGCTTTTTCTCCATTTTCGCGCCTTGCGTTGAAGAGATCTAGATAAACTGATTTAAACTTGGCTTGCAGAGAAATTGTAACAAGGAACACCACACTTCTTTAAATAAATTATGGAAGCTATGGATTTGGAAAATATTGATAGCGACGCGAAATATTTCCGGTAAAATTAAGACACGCACCTACAGACTTGGGAGTGAAGAAACTCGTGGCCATCAGAGCGATTGCTGTCGCTCTGTTGTTTTCAGAATGTCTCGCCTATAAAGAGATATACAAAAATCAATTCTAAGTCTTTATGAGTAGACCTAACATGTCCCAAGCAACAAATGCCGCCTACCAGTTCTTGTGAGTCTTTTAAGTTTGAGGTTCCAACATGTATTATTATGTGTTCAAATCTGGAAAGAAGGAATTGCCTCTGTTCATTGACAAATTGAAACTCAGTTATATTATTTATGCAGAGATGCAGCATATGCTACAGATCAAATTTTAGATGATCTCCTCAGTCAGGGTTGGCAAGAGGGAGGTTTGCAAGGGAAGAGAAATGTTTTGAAGTGCCCACGAACCACTGACAGCCTGGAAACAATGCTAAAATGTCCCTTGTCATGCTTATACTGATTTACAGATAGAATGGTATGTAATCATATGGAACCTTTTAGACTGTTCAGCATATCTATAAGAGTGGAGCTCATATGCCAAGCTGTTATAATTGTTGATACTTTTTGATTAGTTATAAAAAGGTGGGTGAAGGAAACAGCAAGTGACTATACTACACGGAGTGTGCATTGATGTTTTTTTTTTAATTCTAAGCAGCATTGAAATGTATTTAATTCTTTATTAAAACATCACTGATTCACCTGTCTTTTCCTACTTCAATCCACTTCTCAGCAAGTCTCTTTCTCTCTTCCACTGTCAATAAAGTGCTTTCCCCAGTTGTCCCAGCAACTTAAGACAACAAGACAGTTTGACAATTAACAATATCACTAAATAAATGCATGTTTGCTCAAATAAATGGTGAAATTGTATCTGTATCAATGAAAATGATTTATTAAATTATAAGTGCAAATCATTACCATACCCCGTTCACAAGAGATGTAGTTTAAACACAAGAGGGCTGTCTCAAACCCACCCCATAGATCACCCAAGCAAAACAGTCATCTTACACTGCTTACCCTGGGAGAGGATGTGTTGATGGTATGGTTCAAACATTTCGGATTTAACCCTTGACTCCCATGAATGACCAAGACAGAATTTCTCCTTACAATATCAATACAATATCAACCAGACATTAAGCGTTGAGAATAAAGAAAAGTATCAATTTGTGGATATTTAGTTGATCTAACACCAAATTCTCTGAACTTACATTATCACAATTTTATGGTTGACAGTAAGGTGAATTGCAAATTTGATTTGGCAGTTAAAGGGTTAAGGTCTTGCTTCATTCATAGGCAAGAATGACTCAAACTGAAACTGAAAAGTCAAGAGATCAAATGGGGCTCAGACTGAGAGGAGCTAGATGTGGATATTGAAAGGGGAGGCTCATTCAACCTAGCAGTGTGTAGAGTCTAGAATTTTTATCCTAAAAAATATGCAGTGATGATGATAGTTTGAGCAAGGACAAAAAGGTTTAAGTCTGCACTCAGGCCAACTGGCCCATCCAGATGGAGCTTAACCTGCTTTCTGTAGCATGAGGCATCTCAGGAATTTCATCAGGCTTTCTTAACAATTTTTCAGTACCCATTTATAATAACTGAGATAAACATATTTATACTGCTTCACCAATCAAAATGTATACATTGTCCCGCATGGTCACACAACTTCAGATCAGCACAGAGGAAATTTGAAAAAATAGTTTTGTCCCAGGAATTAAAACAACAACTTAACAATTTTAACTGTGACATCAAGATTGCAAAGAGGTGAAGATGCAATCAATGCATGTTCAATTTATCAGATTATCCCTGTGTTATCCTAGCTTACGGTAATTGCTCATGATACTGGGTTTTCTTATTAAAACTAATACATACCAAATAAACCTTTTACATTCTCATTTTGTAAGTGCTGTGCATACGCCTCTATCACACTTAAATTCAGCTCCCTGAATCCAATTAAATAAAATGGATAAATAGGTTAAATAAATAAATAATTAAAATAATTCAATCAAAATAGAAATGGAAGAAAAGTAAGCATGTCAAATTGGAAGAACCAAAACTAACATAACTGTGAGGTATTGGGCCAGTGGTTGTCTAACATGCATGCACATTGAAAGGCAGCCTGACTGTGAGAGCCTTCATGTTGTCATAAATGTGTTTGTTTTTATTGTTCTTTTAATCTGGTTCAAACTGTCTTTTTTAAAACTATCATCAGTTCCTCAATATTCAGCAATAGCATAGCATATATCAGACACAATACCGACCACAAACTTGATCTCTAGACCATGAGGGTAGTGATGCTTTCAGCTGAAGACCCATCACTAAGAATTGTCTTTGTTGATTCTGTCCATGAAACAAAAGAGTACAAAATACTTACCCACCATCATCAAATGGTGTGAGTGTTGCTGCTATCAACCCTTTAATCTACAAGTTAGAGCAAAATACATCTATTTAATAACACTCTAAACACTGAATACAGTTCCACAATAAAAAAAAAAGTGCATCCTCCTTATGAGGATCAGGTAAGTTGTTGGAAGGATGGTGCAGCAGAAAGGGAGTATTAAATTACCAGTAGATAAGGAAAGTTGTAATGGTTAAGATAAGATGGGTAGGAATCACACTTATAGAAACAGAAATTGTGCCTGTGACAATAACCCCCCCCCCTCCCCCTACACACACACACACACACTGACCCTTCTCCACTATAGGCCTTTAATAAAATATCTTTAATAAAAATACTATCATAAAAATGTTGTGCAAGGGGTCATATTGAGGTGTTATAATTCACTTGGCCCCCTTTCTGGAACCCTTAAAAGTCAATAAGTCTTGTGGAGATTATTTGGGTATACATACTGCCAGTAATCAAAAATATCCACTTTAACACCTTTTGGATGGTAAAACAAGTCTTGCACACAATTTGGGTAGGGAAGGGAAGAGAAAATTCCACGTGGTAACACAACTTTATAAATACCAGCAAAAAATCCTTCTTAATAGGGAGAAAAAGTTAAAAATCCTTGATAAAAATATAATATATCTCGACTCACTACGTCAATGATCATTTAATTTAAGATGGGGGTAGGGGGGGAGGGTAGGGGGGGAGGGGAAGGGGGGAGGGGAAGGGGGGAGGGGAAGGGGGGAGGGGAAGGGGGCTGTGCCTCAATCGAATTTTTCAGTGCGTATCTCTAGTGAGAACTTAAGGATTTGGGTTTGATGGGCTGGATTATTTGATGAGAAATAAGTTTCTTGATTTGTTTCATGGCTGCCAAAATCTCGCCAAAAAATATCCCAGGAATAGGGGGCAGGAGACCGGCGATGTCGCAGGAAGGTCCTGCATAAATCGGGCAAACCTCTAAGAACCTAACAACTGCGGAAATATCAAAATGCGAAAAACTGCAAAACGTTTATCTGTGCCTGTGCTCTACAATTATTGTATCTAAAATATGAAATTATTGACTTGATGGCACGATTGCTGTAAGGAAGGAAGCTTGGGTGAATTACGAAGACTGTTGCAGCAAAACACATGATAAATATTACTCTAAGAAGCAACATTACCATTAGTATACAAAACTTACCCTTTTCATGCTGTCATATACCATACCCTGCTTCAATGCCTCACAAAAGAAAACTGTCTCTTTTAATGAACTCAGATCGCCGCTGTAACTACTGTGCAGCTTCGCATGAGGGGGGTGAGTGTAAAACTGTAAATAGTCTCAAGGGAGGAGTCCTAAGAATGCCTTCCAAAAATCTGGAATGGACAAAGGAGTGGATGTGGGAATACGTGGTCCGTGTGACATCATGTGTCTACGATTTTTAATCTTTTGTTTCGCATTTTGCTGAAATATGCATCGTGACATAGAAATGGGATGAAGGTAAAAACAGCGCACAACTCAGGCACTTTCTTTTGGAGCATTTGCGATTCTGTGTTTCTTCTTTCGCGCTTAAGCAGGTCATTGGCGACCTCTATTGGCAAAAGTGTTGAACGTCACGGAAGTTAACCCCACCTCAAAATAACGGAAACGGAGCGTATTTTCATAAGTAGTAGCCTGTTCCGGGCATTCAGGCACTAAAACTGAGCGCAGTGTGACAATAGCGGCGAGCAAAAAGTCGGGGGAGGATTGGGTCAAGTCGCGTTACGTAACGCGAATCGACCCAAGCCTCCTTGCACGCGACCTAAACCCTCTAAGACTTTGCACGACTGACTAAGGATACGAATTATGATCCACTCGTGCTAATACTATCTTTCACACGTATGTAATTTATCCTTATCTACATTAGTATTGGTATCATCATTATTATTATTATTATTATTATTATTATTATTATTATTATTATTATTATTGTCAGTTTTGTCATCATGATAATTATTATTATTATTATTATTGTCAGTTTTGTCATCATGATAATAATTATTATTATTATTATTGTTATTATTATTTAGTTATACTATCATTCATTATTATTTTGCCTTTCAGAGGCAGGTTTTTTTACGCTAATTTTCAACAATAGTCATGAATTTGTCAATAATAGTGAATTCAAAAACGCTCTTAACAACAAATTGTCCATCAGTAATATTCAAATTATTATAAAAGTATCTTTGTACAACTGCTAGACACTGCAAGGAGGGTTTTATTTTCAATTTAAAAAAAGAGGCAGTTGAAGAATATCCTACAACTATGACGTTAGCCGTCGTGAAAATCTAATGTTTTTTTGTGCCATTCAACACAAACTAAGGAAATCGTGCGCAAAGATACGTTAAATGTCGTTTGAGTGGTTACCGAGGTTACAAACACATAAATATATCTGTACATGAATAGTAAATCTATGCGTGCAGACTATACATTAAAGATGAGACACGTAATTTGCACCTGCAAACTGCACAAAGCTTTCAGTACAATACAGCTACTTTTGATCACCACAGGTAATTTTTTTTTTTTATTAAAACAACACAACTAAATCATCTTGCGTAATGCACCGCAATGCACCGAAAGTTCTAAAAATTTGAAGAAGGTGCTTAGAGGAGGAAGATAAGTTGAAACTCCCTTGAACGGAAAATATCCTTCATTCTTTTTCGTTTTTCGGATGAAGCACGCAAATTTTTACTGGTGATCATCACGTGAGAAAGGATGGCTTCATTGTGTCAGGAGTCAAGATAGACAACTGTGCTCACAACCTCTTCGCTGCAGGAAACATGGAACTCAGACAGGGGATAATCAATCAGCTAGAAAAGAGTTTTTTCCCTTTTGAAAAGCTACTCATTCTGTATTTTTTTTGGGTGTAATCTTCCTTGTGGGAACGCAATTCCTTTTCAACTGTGACCCCCCTTTTTGCTACACTTATCCTCCATTATTAGGTCGTGTCTAGTAATGGCAATGTTTCTCTTTTGATATTAAAACAACCAGTAAATACTCAAATTCCTTGATTTATCTCAACATTCTAGGAAAAAAAATTTACTCCCACAGAGAGGGATAATACACCCACGACTCGAGCCGCAGGTGTTTCGGTAATGGATTTTATAAGTTCATAACGAATCAATGCTTACGTGAGCTTTAGTGGGGTTTAGTAACGTAGTAATTATCTTTTTTTGTTATCGCCATTATTATAACTTTTTATAACTATTTTCTCTATTTTACTCCTAAAAGGTTTGTTTCACACACCAATTAAAATTTAATGCATTTTTTAATCCCAAAAAGCAGCTGCTAGAGAGACACTGAGAGCTGTGACTTAAGCCTTTACTACAAACTTGTCTTTTAAGTGACATTCACTCGGGAAGAAGAAAAGGGAAGAAAATCTTCTACTACAAAATTGTACAGAAAGTATATCGTTTACAAGGATAATTTAAATGTCATTTGTCTGACGATGGAGGCCACAAACACATAAGTGTATCCGTGCATGAAAGTAATTTTATGCGCGCGGACTGAGTGACTAATTAAAAGTGAGAAATTTATTTTACATCTGCAAACTGCACAAAGCTTTGCAGAAAGTTTGAGCTCAAAGCATCAAATTTTTATCAAAAGATAAATAAAACACAGTGTACCCAAATTTCGACAAATGCAAAGAAGGAGGAAGAAGGGAGTAAGATAAATGGAAGACCTGAGGGGAAACACTCGTCACTCTTTTTTTCCTTATGGATGAGGGCCACAAATTTGTATTCTTTTTTGCATCTTATAAGCAAAGATGGCTTCATTATGCCAGAAGTCAAGATAGTTTTCTAGAAAATGCACTCAGACTCAGAAATTCTTCAAATTGAAATCACCTTATCCTTAATTCGTCATTAGTATGTCGCCCTCAAGGTATTTTTGATAAAAGAACTTCTATATTGTTATCTTTCACTTTTGCAGAACCACAGGTAAGCCAAGCTCGATTTACGAGAACATCTTCACTGTGAAGCTGTTTCGCCAAAGGATTTGTTTGATGAAAACGGGTAATTGGATATCGATCTTGAGCTATTTTTTGGGTCTGTAGGAACATACGAGAGAATTGAATACGTGAGCCAAGAGTTGCTGTGCTCACAGTCACGTCGCCTCAGGGAAGTCCACGGGGGGTTAACAACTATTCAGAAAGCTTTATAGTCATTAACAAATGTTTAAACCAGCTTCAGTTTAGTTTGGTTACTGTAGTTAAACGGAGGAAAAACCCACCGGGAAAGACCCTGAAGAACTATTAAGTATCTCTAACACGTAAGTTGTATGACGCTGCATTCCAAAACATGTGATTTGAGATATGAAAAATTGTCTTTTAAAGTGCAGAAAAAATTAACCATGCTTCGCAGTTGTACTCTGTAACCTTAATTATTCCATCTCACCTTTGGTCCATGGCATTAAACCACGGTCTTAATTCCAAAGTTCTGTCTTTCCATTTCTCTCTACATACTATATTTATAATTCAGGAGCTGTGATCAACGCACGGTTTCCTTGGTTCGTCCTACTTGCAAGTTTTGGAGCACAACATCTCAACTAAAGAGAGGTTTTCCATTCGATTGAAAACATTTTTTTCGGTCATTATTCCTGAGACATATGCCATTCAAAAAATATTTTTTTTAACCTTCATTTTTCAAGTTAATCAAAACTAAATTGTTTTGGTAACACGCAAAATACAAAGGTCACTGATAAGAGAGAAAGAAACGTAAATCCTTAGCTTTGGGGCGATTTTGGTCAAATGTGATTATTCGAATGAAGAGTTGGTATCTTTAAATTTACCTCTCTTGAGATGGTTTATCGTAAGTTGTTGTAGATGTTTGCTTTTTTATAACGTAAAATAGATCTGTAAACAACTGAATGTGAATATCATCGGACAGCCTGATAAAGATTCCATGTTCCAGCCTCTCTTCTTCATTTTTTGCTTTTTTATTATCGAGGAAACGACTTTTCATTGTCAGCAATTTTTAACGAAGAAGATTAATCCTCTATTTAGTAAAACAAAAACCGAAAACAAAATACAACAACAAAGATTATGAAGAACAGAATCTGGGCCAAACTTCTCATCTCGTCATCAATCCACCGTATTTTTAAAATCTCCAAATTTAAGTCGTTTAATTCTATGCAAAACCCAAACTCCGTTTAATTTTCTAGAGTTTTTCTTCTTCTTTTTCTTCTTCTTCTTTCTGTTCTCTAAAGAACTCATCAAGATAAGTTACACTAAGAATATTGGGATAAAAATAAGATGATAATTAAAGAAAGTTTATTTCTTCTTGTCAAGATCAGCAATCGTGTTTGCCACGAATGGCTTGGCGACAATTCAAAGCCCACATTACAGTACTGGTATTGGCGTCTGTCGCACTCCGACATCTTACCAGCCAGCAGTGTGGGACTGATCTTCACTCAGTCTACCAAATGATGCTTCAAGGCCACACCTTTAAGACCTTGAAGACCCAACCAGGTACAACAGAATGCAGACAGGCGTGCCGCGCTGATATCAGATGCCAAAGCTTTAACGTCGTGTTCAAAGGGATATGTGAGTTAAATAACAGAACTAAGGAGGCTAGACCGGACGATTTTGTCAAAGACTTGGAACGATATTACGTGAAAAGCTCAACAAGAGGTAAGAAAACTAATTAAAAGTAAACTATTTATGAGAAACGAGTTTCTGCCTCAGAGCACATCTAGCGTGGATTATGCTAAACCTGTCATTCGTATGATATCCATGATGTCTTCTCCATAGTTCTCCATGGTTTAGTCGTGTAAAAAGGCTAACAAGGTCGGAGATGACTCGCGCGAGCCAGCAAAAGGCTCAGGTCAAGTAAAATTGTTATGGAACGTTCGATTACGATGGAAAATTACTCTATTCAAAGCTGGATAACCACAATTCCGTTCTCTGAAATAAAAACCAGGACCTCAATTTTGTAATTGAAAAGGCACATAAAAAAATCAAATTCTTTAGTTTTATGTTGCAGGACCAAGGTAGGAAGCGTTGTGAACGAAAAACACGAAAAATGGAATTCGTGCATTCTTTTCCTCAAGTGTGTTTCCAAAACCCTGATGTCAGGCAGGCTGAGGGCCTGGGTCGAATCTCAAAGTTTTCCCCAACATCTGATTAGTGCAAAAACAAAACAACACTGAAACACAAATTGCCCGGAGACCCTTTCGTTTAATATCTTCCACGGCAAAAACGGCTCGTTAAATGTATTTGTTTCATTCACACTCAGTCCCTTTAGGTTCCGTTCCTGAGCTGCCAGCCGATTCGTGTAAAGAAATCAAGGCGAGTGAGGGTGGACAAGCGGTCAGCGGTAATTACTGGTTGGATTCCCCCAGAACTGGAAATTCTATTTTAGCTCGCTGTGACATGAAAACAGAGGGTAGGGACCGACAAAATAATTTCTTATCCCGCATGTGCGTAGCGAATATTGACAGAAAAAAAACCTGGAATCTCTATTGATTATTTGTTATCTTTTTGGTTTAGTTGCAGACTATTGCATCAAGCATAAGTGTCAGAACAGTGCAGCATGTGTAAACAGGCATTTGAATTACACGTGTGCGTGCACCTCATCAGGATGGACTTTACCCTACTGTGAAAAAGGTAGGATCTAAGTAATCAAATCTTAGTAGGGTTTTTAGTACATGTCAATTGTGTTTATTCTCTTTCCTATGACCTTTTAGATATCAATGAATGCAAAGCAGGCATCCACGATTGCCATAGCAACGCTGAATGCCAAAACACTAATGGCTCCTACATCTGTAGCTGTAAACCAGGATTTCAAGGAGACGGGAAACAGAGTTGCAATGGTAAGAAAAGCCTTCATGGCTAGGAACACATAAATCCAAGAATTTGGTTTCTTTCTTGAAAAGGAAATCCCCAGAAGAGAAAATTCCTATTTTTCGAAATTGATAGCTGCGAAGATTCAGTGCATTTGCGCCTGGGAATTATGTTAAGAGTTGCTCTGTTTCCTTAGATACTGACGAATGTAATGAAGGCCTTCATGACTGCCATAGCAACGCCAAATGCAAAAATACAGAAGGCTCGCATACCTGTACCTGTAAACCAGGATTTGCCGGGGATGGAAAAATTATTTGCAACGGTGAGAACATAAATAGTGATATAAGTTACAGATGATTTTTTGTTTAAATGTGGATGGAAATAAAAGCTTTCGAAGCTGTCGGTGTTTTGGACACTCGATAAAGTGAAAGTAGTATAACTGTAGAAATGACCAGCGGTGCCATGAGCTAGTCTTTCATCGCCTCAAAGCGACAAATTAATTGTCAGTAATGTAAGCTATCGATACCAAGCCAAAGCTTTTCGCTTGTAGAGAAAAATGCGTCATTCTTGTGAACATTCAAGATCAATTCTCGTAAAAAACTTGACCGCTACATGTATTATGAGTTTCTTTTTCTTTGTAAAAGTATTGACCACGATTTTCAATTTATTCATAGGCCATAAATAGTGATGTGTGAAATAATTACTCTTAATATTTCTAGACAATCAAACTTTTCCACTTTTTATTTTGTTTGGGGTGCATTTCTATGAAGCCAGATTTATAGAAATTATTTCGTCAGGAAATAACGATTTTCTTCGCATTCCGCGTCCTTTTTGTAATGTGGTGTCACAAGAACATCAAGGTTATAGATTGAGCTGTGGGTCAATCAAAGTTTTTTTTTTAAGGAGTCTTAAGAAAGCAGGGTCATTTATGTTTTAAGTGATAAGAGTGATTGGAAGGCTTTGGCAGCTGCACAGTGTAGAAACACATATCTCTGAAGTGGGATTGCCTCGGTTACTTCTTTTTAACCATTTTTTTGTTTTTTCATCCTCACCGTCATTCCACATTAGAGACTTCATGAATAATTCAGACTTGATATTATTTTTCTCTTTCAGATATTAATGAGTGTACAGAAGGCTCTGATGACTGTCATAGCAAAGCCGAATGCAAAAATACGATTGGCAATCACCAGTGTACTTGCAAACAAGGATTTTATGGAGATGGAAGGACAAGCTGCACAGGTCAAAAAGAATTTGGAGAAGTCAAAGATCCATGTCCAAAGCATTGACTTGTTCTTTCTCTGGGCTTTTCTCATTCAATGAATGCGTGCAACTTCTTTGTCAGCACACTCGTTAAATTCCTGGTGTCTGATACGTCAGACTAAAAATTTGAGTTGTGAGGACTCAGTGTTGTGTGGATTTAGTGCATTTGCACCCGGGAGTTATGTTAAGAGTTACTCTGGTTCCTTAAATATTGACGAATGTAAAGAGCAACGCTATGATAATCATGGAGGCCTTCTTTACATGTTTTCTCTGAGCTCTTCTCTCCCAATAAAAGTATGTACTCTCTTTGTGAGTGCATTCGTTAAATTCCCAGTGTCTGATATGTCAGACTCAAAATTTGAACCATAAATCTAAGTATCGTTCTTACCTTGAAGAATATTATATTTAAGCGAAGAAATGGTCCTCTTTATTGGGTGAGCAACAACTAAACAGTTTACCATTGATACGAAATTGTTTTTTCACCGTTGACGCCGTTCCATCCCTATCTCTAATCGCGTGAGTTTCCGACTTATTATTTCATAAATATCTCTGATATTTAGATATCAACGAATGTACGGAAGGATCTCACGGTTGCCATCGTGACGCCACTTGTCAGAATACTGCAGGCTCGTATAGGTGTACCTGCAACTCACAATACATCGGGGACGGACTGAATTGCGAGCCTAAAGGTGGGTAGGACTATTATAAATGTGCCAAGAGTCTAGCATCAATAGCTCACGATCAGCTTTAATGCTGAACAAAGACACAGTTTTCCACTGACTCCGCGAGCTGCAGGCATAAGGTTCCTTCAAAGTATATCCTTGAGGGTCGCTATTAGGGAATGTTCAGTTGCCTTTATTACGACTTTCTTTTGTTCCTAAGGCTTTAATTCTGGACAATAGCCTCTGGAATTTAGTGCAAGCCAGCTAATGAAAGTGGCAAGCAAGTTTCAGAATTTTCTTTCATTTTGAGTTGATTGGCTTTTTTTTCTACCTAGAATGTAGCAACTACAAGACTTTAACTTCTGCTCGAAGATTGAAAGATTCTACGTCAACAAAACCACATGTATGCGACAATTCACTGACTTGGGGCTGGTATCGTATTACTGGAGCCGCAGGTAGAAAAATGCCCACTGCATGTGTGCCTTTTAAAAGATGTGGCGGCCAGAGACCAGGCTGGCTCAGTGGTGGTCATCCCAACAAAGCTGATGGCAGAGTGTCCAGGGAGGTCTGGTTTCGCTCGAGTGACAATTGTTACAGAGTATCGACGACTATCACAGTTAGAAACTGCGGTTCGTTCTATGTTTACTACTTAAAGGGTTTTTCACATGGCTCAAATTGCCATCGTTACTGTAGCTCTTACTAAATCACTCTTGCATTCTGGGTAACTTGCAGTAGCAAGGCATTCTGGGTGATTGGCTGGGGATGTCTTAGGCCAAGTAGAAGTAAGTTAAATAACTTTGCCATGGTCAATCATTGTTATTAACAATATTTAATCCACACTTGCACTTACGCAAGCAGTGAGCGTTCTCATGGTTTTTTAATCTGACTAGGTGTTTAATGCTTAGAGACCAACTCTGAAACATAGATTAGAATTTATCATAATCGCTCAATTATATAGATCGTCCTAAAATGACGTCCTGGCGGCCATATTGGTTACCAAAACAATAACATTGCGACCTTAAACCAATTGCTCTGCAGCAAAGTATGCCTGGCTGCCAAAGTATGTTCAGTTTAGTTCGGTGTAGTTGGGTGATTTATGAGTTATGTTACATTCAGTATGTAAAAGGAAAAAGACGTTATCGTTATGTACTGTAAGTGATGTACATGCCTGAAAAAGTTTACAGACGACAACGAAAACGCAAGTACCGCAAGAGTTAGGAGTTAATTTTAGCGTTTTAATTACTGCAAATATTGCAAGTATATTAGAAATTTCAATTTTTTGTTAATATTAGTAATGTAATGGCAGTATAGTGAATAGCTTTTAGTAATCTTTTTTAAAAGGTTTCCTAGCCTATTGCGTTACATTTGTTTTGTTCCCTGGATGTATTATTGATAGGTCCACATATAGCCTGTTTATCATGAAGATCAAATTTATATAAAAACAACGCCACTAAGGTTCACGTCAGACGTTGAGGAACGCAGAGAAATTTACATTACGCCCTATCTTGCTTTCAATGCGATGTAAGTAAGAGGCATTGTTTTCACTAATTTTGCTTTCATCAAAACTAAAACAAAATTGTCTAACGTGATTGGTTATCACCGGCCCCATTTAAGCACTAATAGGACAGCGTATGCGTCGTGATTGTAATTGGACTGTGGAAAAGGACTGTTAAAGGAACAGTTAATACGTCATGTCTGTGTAAGTGCTGTTTTATTACATCTATTTTGAAAACACTGGTAATCCTTGCAATCTAATTGGCTCTCATCGGTGTGCTTTATTCACGAATCGCACCATTTAATGCTCTAAATCGCATCTTTTTCCACAACAACCAATTTTATTTCGAGGCTAGTTTAACGAAACCAATTAAATTGCAGGGAGATGAAACAAATTTTTGCAACTTTTTACAAACCAGCTCAATACTGGATCATTAAAATGTTTGTACAGACTAAAAAAAACCTGCATCTGAGCGACTGAATTTTGTGATTTTGAAAGAGATGTAATAAAGTGGTAATTGAACTTCGTGTCGTTCAATTTTGGTCTGGAATCATACTTGAGTAACGCCCAACAAAGGGAAAACAACTGGCTAAAAGTCTGATTTCCAAATACGGTTATGAAAGTATGAACCAGAGGCCCTGAAGAAAATTCTCGAGAAGTTTTTGGCAACAGTTCTTACGAAAAGCGGGGAAGATTACGAGCGTGATAGCTTTCGTGTAATGGTTGCTGCTGTCGACCGATTCCTAATAGGGAAAAGTACAAACACCTAATTATTCTTGGAAGAAGATTTAAAAGTTTGAAGCTAGTTCTTACGGGAAAAGCCCGACAACTCGGACAACTAGGCGAAGGCAAACTGATGCTGAACTTGTGAGCCACAACAAGAAATAAAAACAACTAGAAAGGAAAGCAGAATCATATTTTTGCTTGTGTATTATTAATTAGTAATTACATGTTTTTTCTCGTGCTATTTGGGATGAATCAGCACGGGTAAAATTTTTCAAAGCCTCACAAAATTGCACGAGCCTGTTCTGTACGCACAATATTGTGATTCAATGAGATGTAAATAGGAGGCACCGTATTCCCTAATTTGTTCATTTTTTCCCAATTTTTTTTTGGTAGTTTAAGGTCTGTTTTTCCACACTGTACACGAATTCGCGACTTTTTCATACTAAATTTTTGTCTTTTGAATATTCGTTTAACAGATTTAAGGCGTTAACCAGATTCATACGTTTAAAAAAAGCTGTTTTTCTGAGATATTTTCGCCACCGACGCTTGTCGGCAAAAGAGGGAAAACTTTGGTTTTTTCCCCTAAAAAAACTTATCCTAAAAATGACACTAACATTTCCGTGCGCCTTTTGAGATATAATAGCATGGTCAAATTTCAGGTAATAGTAACTATGAGTTGTTGAGATTCTTAATTATTAATATTTTAATTAGCTTTTGATTAGGTTTCAATACTCCGACTTCATACCACGACTTCATATCACCTTCAACTGACAAAAAGATTCCATGTTGTCGTGCGTCTGCTCAGTTACAGATTTTGCAGATGACCTCAAAATCTGGTAAGGACAACAACGTGGCACATGAGGCACAGCAAAGTGTGTCATTGATGCTCCTACCATATTTTGATCCATTACCGTACAGACCCACAACAACATAGAATCGATTTTTTTTTATATGATAACAAAAAACATAATGTTGTTACTGGTGACGTCATCTATGCGTACGTGCTCGACAGATCATAAGCAAGAGCCGGTTAAAATGCATGTGGAATTCAGCTTATTACATGATGGCTAATGTCCACTTCTGTTGTTATCATCTCTTTCAACTTGAAGCGGGCAATAAATCTATTTCATAGAATTCTTCAAATGATATTCCGAGTTCCACATAATGCACATGCAACCCCCTTTGAGGATCAGCTAGGTCATAGAAGATAAGGTTCGTTAAGGGAATAAAGAGATTGTCGACTAAAAATCTAGGTTACGTGAAAATTTAAAAATTGAAAAAAACCTAGAAAAATTTGTCTGTGCTGTACAATGAGTGCATCTCCAAGATGGACTTGATGGCACGAATGCCAGAAGAAAGTCATGTGGAGACATTGCGGAGCAAAACAGCAGGATGAGATGAGAAGTTTTGCAAAGATTCAACATTCAATTAACATGCAAATTAACCTTTTTCATGTCATCTTGTACCATGCACCTCCAGTGTGCCTCGCAAAAACAAATACTTATCTCTCTTAATAAACTCGGGTCGCCACTTTCATTACTGTACAGCTTCACGTGTAGAAACGGTAGGGAAACTGGAGGACTGCAAAAGATCCTGTCAAAAAATTTAGAATGGAAAATGGGGTGGATAGGGGAATACGTCGTTCCCCGTGACATCAGGTACCTGCGGTTTTTAATCTTTTATTTCGCATTTTGCTCTTAAGCGCCATGATAAAAGAAATGAGATGAAAGTGAAAACAGCGCACAATAAATATCAAACTTTTAGAAACTTTATACTGGTGTCTTAGACGACCTCTTTTAAAATTTTTTTTAATTTTACTCCTAAAAGGTTTGTTTCATACACAAATTAAAATTTAATGCATTTTTTAATCTCAAAAATAAGCTGTTCGAGAGAAACTGAGAGCTGTGACTTAAGCCTTTACGTCAAACTTGTGTTTTTTTGTGACATTCACTCGAGAAGAAGAAAAGGGAGGTAGATCTCCTACTGCAAAATTGTACAGAAAGTATATCGTTTGCAAGGATAATTTAAATGTCGTTTGTCCCATGAAGGGAGCCACAAACACAAATATATCTGTGCGTGAAAGTAATTTCATGCGCATGGACTGAGTGACTAATTAAAGATGAGAAACTTATTTTACATCTGCAAACTGCACAAAGCTTTGAAGAAAAACTATTCATTTTCTTAGTTTGCAGAAAGTTTGAGCTCAAAGCATCAAATTATATAAAAAGATAAATAAAACACAACGTACCGAAAGTGACGAATTCAAAGAAGGTGGAAAGAAGAGAGTAAGATAAATGGAAGACTTGAGGGAAAATATTCGTCACTCTTTCTTTCTTTATGGATGAGGGACACAAATTTGTATTTTTTGTTTTGTTTTTTGTTTTGTTTTTTTGCATCTTATAAGCAAAGATAGCTTTATTGTGCCAGAAGTCAGGATAGTTTTCTACAAAATGCACTCAGACTTTGAAATTCTTCAAATTTAAATCAGCATATCCTTAATTCGCCATCACGGCATATTTAACTTTTGAAGAACTACAGGTAAGCCAAGTTCGATTTACGAGAATATCTGCACTATGTACTTGTTTCGCCATAGGATTTTTTGATGAAAACGGGTAGTAATATATCGATCTTGGGCTTTTTTTTTTGGTCTCTAGGAACATATGAGGGAATTGAATATCTGAGCCAAGAGTTGCTTTGCTCACAGTCACTTCGCCTCAGGGAAGTCCACAGGGGGTAACAATTCAGAAGGCTTTATAGTTTACCGAGTGTTTAAATGGGCTTCAGTTTAGTTGGGTTACTGTAGTTATACGGAGGAAAAACCCACCGGGAAAGACCCTGAGGAACTATTTAGTATCTCCAATAGGTAGGTTGAATGATACGGCATTCCAAAATATGTGATTTTGAGATATGAAAAATTGTCTTCTAAAGTGCAGAAAAGAAAAAAATTAACCATGCTCCGCAGTTGTACCCTGTAACCTTGATTATTCCCTTGAATCTTTGGTACATAGTATTGAACCACGGTCTCCATTCCAAGTTCTGTCTTTCTATTTCTCTCTACATACTGAAGTTATAATTCAGGAGCTGCAATCAACGCACGGTTTCCTTACTTCGTCTTACTCGCAAGTTTAGGAGCATAGCATCTCAATTTTAAAAGAGATTGTCCATTCGATTGCGAATATTTTTTCTGCCGTTATTCCTGAAGAATATGCCATTCGAAAAAGATTTTATGACCTTCATTTTTCAATTTAATTAAAACTAAATTGTTTGGGTAACACGCCAGATGAAAATGTCACTTATAAGAGAGAAAAAAACCGTGAATCCCTCGCTCTGTGATGATTTTGGCCAAATGTGATTATTCGAATGAAGAGTCAGTATCTTTAAACTTACTTCTCTTGAGATTTTTATTGTAAGTTGTTGTAGATGTTTGCTTTTTGATAGCGTAAAATAGATCTGCTGCAGCAACTGAATGTGAATATCATCGGACAGCGTGATAAAGAGTTCATATTCCAGCCTTTTTCTTCTTCATTTTTATTTGCTTGTTTATTATCGAAGAAACGACTTTTTATCGTCAACATATTCTAATGAAGAAGATTCATCCTCTACTTAGTAAAACAAAAACTAATAACAAAACATAACAACAAAGAGTATGGAGTACAGAATCTTTGCAAAACTTCTCATCTCATCCTCAATCCACTGTATTTTCAAAATTCCCACATTTGAGTCGTTCAATTCATTACAAAAACCCAAAATCCGCTGAATTTTCAAGAGTTTTTCTTCTTCAGTTTGATTACCGAGTCACCTTTACCACATCCTGTGATTCAGTGTGCTCCAGAGCCCACGCATGAATTACTATTAGTCAAGACTTGATCCCGTCACTAAGACTAATAGCAAACATGGATTAATACAAAGGAACCGACGGAGATTGAAGAGCCTAAAGGTGGCTGATATTCCATCAAAAGAGATGTTGAAAATCCTCAATTTAAACTACCTATCTTCACTATACCTATCAAGGTAGATTGGAAAATGACGCCATGTTGATTTAACAATCGATGTGGTGCTTTCAAACTTCAAATTGCATGATTTTAACCGACAAATTAATTTTAAAACACTCTCTGCCCTGCCTTCTGCCCGTTCTTTCAAGAACTCATCAAAATAAGTTATATTTAGAATATTGGAATAAAAAAAAAAATTAAAATGATAATGAAAGGCAGTTTATTTCTTCTTGTCAAGGTCAGAAATCGTATCTGCCACGAATGGCTTGGAAACAAATCAAAGCCCACATTATAATACTGTTAATGGTGTCTGTCGCTCTCCGACATCTTACCAGCCAGCAGTGTGGGACTGATCTTCACTCAGTCTACCAGATGATGCTTCAAGGCCACACCTTTAAGACCTTGAAGACCCAACCAGGTACAACAGAATGCAGACGGGCCTGCCTCGCTGATATCAGATGCCAAAGCTATAACGTCGTGTTCAAAGGGATATGTGAGTTAAATAACAGAACTAAGGAGGCTAGACCGGACGATTTTGTCAAAGACTTGGAGCGATATCACGTGAAAAGCTCAACAAGAGGTAAGAAAACTAATTAAAAGTAAACTATTTATGAGAAACGAGTTACTAACTTCAGAAAACATCTAGCGTGGATTATGTTAAACCTGTCATTCGTATGATATCCATGATGTCTTCTCCATAGAGATGTCCTCTCCATAGTTCTCCATGGTTTAGTCGCGTAAAGAGGCCAACAAAGTCGGAGATGACTCGCGCGAGCCTGTTATTTTCTCGGTTCCATGTCAAAACTTACAACTTTATTCATCACGAAATCATTATAGTTTATACAGAGTGCGGTGCTCGTGCTTATGTTAATTGTATAGTTGTGCGTGCTGTGCGAGTGCGAAGGTGACAATTACATAGTGTAACAAGCCAGCAAAAGGCTCAGGTCAAGTAAAAGAGTAATGGAACGCTCGATTGTGATGGAAAGTTACTCTGTTCAAAGCTGGATAAGCGCAATTCCGTTCTCTGTAATAAATAACAGGACTTCAATTTCGCAATAGTAAAGGAACATAAAAAACTTAAATTGCTCAGTTTTCTGTTGTAGGGCCAAGGTAAGAAGCGCTGTGAACGAAAAATACGAAAAATGGAACTCGTGCATTATTTTCCTCACGTGGATTTCCAAAAACCTAACGTCAAGCAAGTCCTGAATCTATAAGATTTTCCAACGAGGCGCGTGCTGGAGGCTTGGGTCGAATCTCAAACTTTTCCTCAAAGTCCAATTGGCTACAAAAGCAAAACAACACAGAAACACAGATTGCCTGGAGACCCTTTCGTTTAACATCTTCCGGGCCAAAAACGGCGTTTTAAATTTTGTTTCTTTCACACCCAGTCCCACTAGGTTCCGTTCCTGGGCTGCCAGCCGATTCGTGTAAAGAAATCAAGGCGAGTGAGGGTGGACAAGCGATCAGCGGTAATTATTGGTTGGATTCCACCAGATCTGGAAATTCTATCTTAGCTCGCTGTGACATGAAAACAGAGGGTAGGGAAAACAAAATACTTTCTTCTCTCACATGTGCGTAGCGAATATTGACAGAAAAAAAATATGGAATGTCTATTGATTATTTGTTATCTTTTTGGTTTAGTTGCAGATTATTGCATCAAGCATAAGTGTCAGAACAGTGCAGCATGTGTAAACAGGCATGTGAATTACACGTGTGCGTGCACCTCATCAGGATGGACTTTACCCTATTGCGAAAAAGGTAGAATCTAAGTACTAAATCTGAGTAGGGTTTTTAGTAAATATCAATTGTGTTTATTCTCTTTCGTATGACCTTTTAGATATCAATGAATGCAAAGCAGGCATCCACGATTGCCATAGCAACGCTGAATGCCAAAACACTAATGGCTCCTACATCTGTAGCTGTAAACCAGGATTTCAAGGAGACGGGAAACAGAATTGCAATGGTGAGAAAAGCCTTCATGGCTATGAACTCATTATTCCAAAAATTTGGTTTTTTTTCTTGAAAAGGAAATCCTCAGAATAAAAAATTCTTATGATGTGGTTAAAACTTAGAACACCGGCCTCATTTGACTACTTTTACTTTAAGGACTTCAACCAACTCTGCTCCTTGAAGGGTCCATCGGACACCCTCTTTCTATGTTTACGAGACTTTTTGCTGGCCTCCCTACAGATAATGCCATTTTTATCCCGGTCAGTTTGTTAGAACAGCTACACCTTCAGTATTATCTTAGCGACTTAGTGCTTAATGGTTTTAAGCATGGGCCTAATATCATTTCCATTCTTTATTCTCGATCTGAACCTGGTCCAAAGTATTAACCTGCTCTCTCTCTCTCTCTCTCTCTCTCTCTCTCTCAATGAAAGTGTGCAACTTCTTTGTCAGTGCATTCGTTGAATTCCTGGTGTCTGATACGTCAAACTCAAAATTTTTAGCCATAAATTTAAGCATTGTTCTTAACTTGAAGAACATTATATTTAAGTGAAGAAATGGTCCTCTTAATCAGGTGAGCAACAACTAAGCAATTTACCACTGAGACAAAGTTGTTCTTTCACCGTTGAAGCCGTTCCATTCCTATTTCTAATCGTGTGAGTTTCCGACTTATTATTTTGGACTTATCTCTGATATTTAGATATCAACGAATGTACAGAAGGATCTCACGATTGCCATCGTGACGCTACTTGTCAGAATACTGCAGGCTCGTATAGGTGTACATGCAATTCAGAATACATTGGTGATGGACTGAATTGCGAGCCTAAAGGTGGGTAGGACTGTTATAAATATGCCAAGAGTCTAGCATCAAGAGCTCACGATCACCGCTTTAATAGGTTTTTATCTTACTACTGTAGTGCCCTTTTGAACATCTTTCAGTGTCGTTTTTGCCTTCATCATGACTTAACATTGTTGTTTTGGAAAAAATCTGGGCGATAACCTCTGAGTATGAATGCAGGCTAGTTAATGACTGCGTTGGCACGAGAGTTTTTGGTCAAGTTTCACATACGATCATCTATCATTCTAAGCTGTTTGTCTGTCATTTTTATACCCAGAATGTAGCAACTACAAGGCTTTAAATTCTCATCAAAGGAAGAAATCTTATAAGTCACGTTCACCATATAGATGCGACAATAAACTGAATACGATGTGGTACCGTTTTACTGGAGCCGCAGGTACAAGAATGCCCACTTCATGTGTCACTTTCAAAAGATGTGGCGGAAAGAGACCAGGTTGGTTGAGTGGTGGTCATCCAAACAAAATTGATGGCAGAGTGTCCAGGACGGTTTATTTCCGCTCGTCCAATCACTGTAAAGTTAGATCGAAGACTATTCAAGTTAGAAACTGCGGTTCTTATTATGTCTACTACTTAAGCGCTGTAGACTCTGGTTCAAACTGCCATCGTTTCTGTGGCACTGGATAAATCACTTTTGCATTCTAGGTAACTTGCGGAACCAAGGCATCCTGGATAATTGGACCAGGCTGTCTTAGGCTATCTATAATTTGGGACTTCTCTCATGAGCTTGAGGCTGGATACTTGTACTCGTGTCTATAACTTAGCTACGGTTTGCCATTGTATTTAATCAAAAATATTTTACAACACTCAAGCCAAAATCGTGCGAACACTTTTGCCTGAGGTTCTAAATATAGTGATAGCTTTTACAGCTAACGGTTAGAATTTCGGCCATTATACGGCTAGCAGCTGCTATCATTCCATCATGTTGTCACCGGGAATGGATCCACAGATGTGCATAATTGACTAAAATCAAACGGGTCATTGACATTTTTGAATGAACATGAACTTCTAAAAGGACAAAAGTCCCGGTTTGCGCGCCCAAAGAAAAATCTATAGCAGTGTCCATCTTTAAACTTCACTTCTTAGTAAAACTCGAAAAATATAATTTTTGTTCGTTAGAACTAGTTAGGTTAACTTTTCTTATTTGTCAATGAAAGTTGTGTGGTTTGCTTTTGGTCTGTGTTAAAGTTTCTCGTTTTTTCTGATTAATTGGTTTATCTGTGTTTTCATTTATTTACTCATTTATTACTTTCACTGCGTCAAGCATTATTACCCTTAGTACTGTTCGTAAAGTTAGTTTTGTACGAATAATGTGATGCTTTTGAATTGTCTAGGTGACCTGTGGGTAATGTTTTTCTCATTGTGTACTAGTGAATATTTCATCAATATGTAGTATGTAAATATATCATCAGTATGTGCTGAAAGTGAAGTATAGAACGCTCTTCAGTTGAGTGTCGTAAGACCAAAACCAAAGGTATAACAACAGCCAATCAGAATAAGGGAAATATCACAAGGAGTCAATCAGAACTCGAAGTAAAAACGAACAAACTACTTGAAGCGTGGGAAAACGTGGGTGGCCAAGGCGCGACTGCTTTGAGGTTTGAATTTGATTTTTTGAGAGAGTGATGCGAGTTTTCAAGACCAATCACAGAGTGAAGTAAAGCAAATCTAAAGCAATCCCAGATTCCTTTCGATACATAGTGTAAAATGACTCTGTATTTAAAAAGGTACCAACGACAATGACAATACCATCATTGTAAGCAAGAATAGTTATCAGTCAGCATTGTTAGTGTCGTGAGTAATGTATTGCGACTAATGGTAGAATACTAATAAATATTGTAGCAAATGCAAGTGCTGTTAGTAATGTAAATAAGTGAGTAAGTTTAAGTAACTCAAAAAAAATACACACTCTGTCAATCTCTCCATCTCGTGCTTATTAGGTTGTGTTTGTTTTTCCCCTCGCGAACATTTCAAGGTCCACAGCAACGCTTCTTTAGATCACTGAGGCCTGAAGTCCAAATTGTCGGCCTAATTTGAGAAATGATGAGCAACGCTTAAGCACTATTGTCATTCAATGAGATGTAAATAAGAGGCCCTGTGTTCCCTAGTTTTTGCCTTAAATTCTTCTTTCCAGATTTTTGTTAGTTTATGCCTGTTTTTCCACAATGCCCAGAAATTTATTGACATTTCTGAAATAAAATATGAACTAAATTTTCCTTGCATTCTAAATGTATGGCCAATTCAGTAATTGTTTAAGCAGCTTTAAAGCGTTATCCCCACACATGCTTTTCAAACAAAAAACCGTTCTATTGAGATATTTTAACCACCGCCACTTATCGGCGAAGGAAAGCAAACCTTGCTTGTCTCCTCCAGAAATGGTTTTAAATATCACTTTTTATACATCATGGTACTTCTAAATTATTAATGTTTGGATGAGCTTTTGATTAATTTCAATACTCCGACCTCGTGTCGCCTTTGATAACTAATTTCTTTGTTCGCTTGTTATCAACAAATATCTGAAAGAAAAAAAATTATTGACAATTCATCCGAGAGTCTAACTCACCCACCCACTCTCCCACACTCCCGTTCGCCGTCTCTCACAGTTTTTATCTTCATCATATTAAGGAAAAAAGCTGAAGATTAGCTAGGAATGATGTTTTACAATAAAATAAATTTCAAATTGCAACTTTTAGTTTCAAATTTTTGATAATACTTGAGTATTTCTGCAGCTTTCAACGGCCCTCGTTTAATATTAATGGTACCAATTAATACATTGTATTTGTCATGACCATTGTCTCAAATCCTACCGTCCTAAGATGACAACAGCCGGGCTGGTGAGGTGAATGGAATATTGGTGAATACCGAAATTATCGCATAACCTTCAAGGCTGGAAGCTGTTTGGTGATACCTCACATGGGTTAGGTAAGCGCACATTGTTTTACATTTTTGTTGGATGTCACCTCAATTTTTGACTGCAATTGGGTAAGTGCAGCTGTAGAAAGATATTTAGACGAATCAGCCAAAAAGAAAGAAAATATGGAAGCTGCTAAAAAGTTGTACCAAAGGCGGGAAAACAGCATTACAGCTCGGCAATTTCTTGCCGATAACCGAGAGGCTGACTTCTAACATGAAAATAAAATTTAATTAACTGGATGAATAAACTAAGAGCAGTCCTCCTTGTACACATAACTCACCACTCGAGTTGCTTGAAAATCTGTAGAGTTTCAGAATATTTTCCCACTTGCGCTAAAATTCATGTTTGGAAAAGGGGACTTCTTTGAATCTATCAGACATTTTGCCTTCACAGAAGAAAGGGAAATTTTTTTTTTTACTTCAAACTGACAAAAAATTATTTTTGTGATAATAATGAGGATTCTGATCTTTTTCCAGCTACCGACAAAACTGAAGCTTCACTAATTATCGTAGAAACTTGGGCTGTTAAGTCTCTTTGTGATGAAAACAGCTCTAAAGATTTGTAACACCTGACAAGCTTTTGATATGAACATCCGCAAGAAAATTTTAATCTGTCCCAATACTAAGCTTCAAAAGGTCATCGTGAATTCTAGTATGGAAATAAAATTTAATCTTATGACTTATCACGTTACCAGCAACTCCAGAAGGCCAACAGGAGAACAAGCGCATCAGATCTTTCAATTCAATTCGCATTAATTGCAGGTCAAATTTCACCATTCTACTGTAACAATGAAATCATTTATCGCCTTAGCATCTACCTTTTTCAGAGTAGGTAGTCCATCAATTGTTGGCGTTTCGTCATCATGAATGAAAAAAAAAAAATAACGAGGGAATAGAAATCCTTCCTCGTGATCACTAGATTAGTTAACATTCAGAATTTTCCGGTACAAAAAATATCTAATTTCATTTTTGTCCCGACTAGAAATCGTATCGACAACCTATGGCTCGGCTTCATCTCACTTTCTACATCAATGTATTTTTTCTGGTGTCTCATGTTCTCCACTACATCGCCTGCCAACAGTGTGAGACCGACCATTACTCTATTTATCAAAGGATGCTTCAAGGTTACACCTTTAAGGCGTTGAAGATGCAATCAGGTTCCCTGGAATGTAGACAAGCGTGCCTCGCTGATATCAGATGTCAAAGCTATAACGTCGTGTTCAAAGGGATATGTGAGTTAAATAACAGAACTAAGGAGGCCAGGCCAGAGAATTTTGTTAAAGACCTGGGCAGGTACTACAAACAGAGAGATTTTAAAAGAGGTAAGAAACAAAACGAATTGAAGCATTTCTTTGAAGCTGATGTCAAAGCTGATGTCCCATTCATTAAAGTCTGGATATTATTTCGATTGTAAATAGAATTAAAGAAATGATAAGTTATGAGCTCGGTAAAGAAATGGAGAAA
The DNA here is from genome assembly GCF_036669915.1 of Pocillopora verrucosa. Taxonomy (NCBI): domain Eukaryota; kingdom Metazoa; phylum Cnidaria; class Anthozoa; order Scleractinia; family Pocilloporidae; genus Pocillopora; species Pocillopora verrucosa. Next base: position 22,957,309 of record NC_089317.1, read on the forward strand.
GATGCTTGTCACGAGCGTGAGACGAAGAAAAAATTCTGACGTAATAGACCTCGCCCTCCTTCGGCTAAGTGGTAGAGCATCGGAGCGCGGAATTCGAAGGTCTTAGGATCGATTCCTGATGGGGACTCAGAATTTTTTGTATGTCCCACGCTCGTGACAAGACGAAAAACATCTTTCTCCATTTTGATTGTTCCAGTTGTCACAAGTAGTTAGTAAGAATCGTGTCTTTTTGGTTATTCAGGGTCTTTGCCGTGTAAAAAAGTTTAAAAAAATGTAAAATTTTCGGTAAAACTGGTTACCTGGTCAAACAATAAGAGACGATAAATCTCTCCCACAGGTAACTCCGTTTTCAGACAACAAAATCGGTCGCTGTGACAAAAAACTGAAAAGTATCGGTTCTCTTGGGGAAGATTAGGAAGGACGTATTGTTACCTCGGATGAGTTGCGCCCGAAAAACTAGGATGCGTTTTCTGTTAAAACTCATGGGCATAGAGAACGACGATCTGGCTTCCAAGGCCCTCGTTGCTAATTTCCAGCGGAACAGTTGCTCGAGGCTTAGGTCAAATTCAACATTTAATTTTGACAAATAATTTGCAAGCAAAACAAACGATATAAGGAAAACACTAACCGAGACACGAGTGATTATGATTCGAACCAAAACCTCGTGATGGCTGATGACCAAAAAGGATCATGAAGCTTGCCTTAACAACACCGAAAGACCTTTTCATTTGTAAATTACCCGCAAGAAAACAAATCGAAAACAACTCGTTTATTTAACCAGTCTATCTCGATTTGCCCCAGCTCCTCTCGGATCCATTCGTGAGCTGCCAGCTATATCATGCAAAGAAATCAAGGCGAGCGAGGGAGGACAAGCGGTCAGTGGTTATTATTGGTTGGATTTAATCAGATCTGGAGACTCTTTTTTAACTTACTGTGACATGGTTAAAGAAGGTGAGAAAGAAATTATACCAACTGGATTCTCGCTCACATTTTTTTTCATCAACATTATACTCTGTTGTTTTCGCTTACGGTAATTAACACTTTGCGCAGGAGCCCTGCTTTGTGATATTTTCCTCCCAATTTTCTTATTTTAGAATTTTTTTGTACAAATTTCATCGCTGACATATCTTATTCACGTTTTAATTTTTGCAAGGTCAACTTCGGTTATGTTTCAAGTTCTCCCGTTTTTTCGTCCATATCGAGTTCAATTGCTAAAGCTTTTGTAAATACCTTTACTTTTTCTATTCTTTTTCCTTTTGTATTATGTCGTTGCTGTTATCTTTCAATTTGAGTCGCTCGGTAACTCGTCATTAAAAGTTTTTTTTTTTTTTTTTTTTAAGGAAGGCCAAAATCAAAGCTATATCGTTTGAAACAGTACATTTATCGAGTTGAAACAAATTACAGCTTTTCGCTTTAAAACTTCATTTTCCTATTTATACCCGACATGCATTAACAGAAACAAGACTGAAGCTCTGTGGGATTCTTATCATGCGCTATATCTTTTGAAAAAGTTGCAGACCAATGCTTCAAACATCTGTGTCAGAACAACGCAACCTGTATAGAAGGTCACGTGAATTACACGTGTGCATGTGATTCATCGGGATGGAGTGGAACCTACTGTGAAAAAGGTAGAATCTGATGGCGTATTGCTAAATCTTGACACTGTTATCAATTACATACACCACTGTTTTTTCTTCCCTTCATTGTCTTAATAGACGTCGACGAATGCGTAGACAACCCCACTGTCTGCCATATTAACGCCGTTTGCCTAAATACTGAAGGATCCTACATCTGCAGTTGTAAACCAGGATTTCAAGGAGACGGGAAAAATAATTGCAAAGGTGAGAGAACCTTCGTAAATATGAGATCTGTAAAATGAAAATGTATTTTTTTCCTTTGACATAGAGTCTTCAGTGGAAAAGAATCTTATTTATCCAAATTGGCAGCTCGTGGGATGCTTTTAATCGTAGTAATTGTGTTAATCGTACCGTTAATCGTAAATAAACTTAATCGTTAAAATTTTCCTGTCAAACATTGAGGACAAAATTTTAATCGTTAGCCGTAAAATTAAAGTCATCATCAGGTGTATAGATGTGTACCGGAGAGTTAACGTTGTTATGGAAGTCCAACCAAATACTTATGGATAACTTTTTGAGATTAGCAATACTTCTAGTCGCCTCTTCCTGCAGCAACCGCAAGGAGCTCCAGCTGAATGGTCCTCTAGGCTCGTGTGCACGCTTTACCTTGTCTAGGTCTAGCAGCACTGATTTAAAATGACTTTTCTGCTTCTTGGTTTATTTTTGTTTTGTTGTAAGAGGCTATCATCTCTATCTGTAATCATAAGAGTTGTTACTATGTGAGTTGCAGTAATATTTGGGAATTTATCTCTGTTATTCAAGAAATCAACGAGTGCGCAGACGGATCTCACAATTGCCATAGAGACGCCACTTGCCAGAATACTGTAGGCGGTTATAAGTGCACCTGTAGGTCAGAATACATTGGCAATGGACTGACCTGCAAGCCTAGAGGTGGGTATCGATAGCTGCAACAATAACAACAACAACAGCAACAAATATGTTTATTTTTACTCTTTCCTGTCCTGCCTACGCTTAATTACAAAACCGATGAAATTGAAATCAGAGTGTTGGCTGCCAGGAATAACCATAAGGGCTAGCGAAAGAGTAGTATCGAGAGAATGCCGAATATCTCTCACCAACAGCTCACAACAAGCTCGTGTAACTTTATATAGTGGAACCTCGATTCAACGAAGTGCCTGGGAAACTGATTCGTTATATCGAGGCTGCGTGATATCGAGGTTCTTTCCAATACATTTTACTGCAACTTTAGCAGGGCTAAAGAGTATCGTTCGTTATTCCGAGGACTTCGTTATATAGAGGTTCGTGAAAGCGAGGTTCCACTGTATATTACTATTTATATATTGTTATGAATTTGTCTCCCTCCCAACATAACTCGGTTGGTGGCATTCGATTCGATGGTTACTTAGGTTTGAATCTAGTCGAAGCTTGTTTTTTATCAGAATTCTTTTTAGCTATTGTCAAAATTGCAGACCATTTGTGAGGATCATTTCTTTGCTCGAGTTTCATATGCAGGTCAATTGAAATTTTCTTATACATCATTCGAGCTCTTGTCCAGCGATGCTTGTTTAAGAAATCTTCGCTTGCGCTGGAGAAATTGTGGAAAATGCAAATTTTAAAATATTCGATTATCTTGTTCCAAATTGTTTGTCTGTTTTTTTTTTCTTGTTCAGAATGTATAAACTACGCAGTTATTTTTGGTAGTAAAAGGAAAAGAACTTATAAATCAAAACAGCCATATTTGGACGACGGTGACCTGAATGGCTGGTACCGTTTCCAAGGGCAGGCAGGTACAAAAATGGCCACTTCATGTGTGCCTTTCAAAAGGTGCGGTGGACTGAGACCCGGCTGGCTCAAAGGTGGTCATCCCAGCAAAGAAGATGGAAGGGTGAACAGGAGGGTTTATTTCCGCTCGTTTAATAATTGTGAAGAAGTATTCAACGTCGTTAAAGTTAGAAACTGTGGTCCTTTCTTTGTCTACTTCATACGCGGGACAGCACCAGGAACGTCAAATCCCGAACGTTACTGTGGTTCCGATTAAAATCAAATAGCTATTTTGGGTAACCTGTGCCACGAACGCACGCTTACCATTATCGGATGGTGGGGAGGGAGGGAGAGGGGACCTATTTTTAGTATTAATCGCCTCCAAGACAAGATGCCACGACTCATTTTCTCGGTGCCACCAAAGGCGAGAAATTAAAAAGTTTTTATTTTGTGGACTTCATTTCGGGTAAAAATTGTGTCATCGGGAGTAAGAGACCGGTCATTAAGATTTTTTTGGTTGTGTCATCATAAAATTTACATGATCTCCCCTAAGTCTCTGTAATGTACTTATGATCCTCTTCATTGGCAGTTAATAGACAGTCCATGTCCAATAGTCCATGTCCAATAGTCCCCCCTTTAGAAGCTGTCGGCGACGAATGACCACCCCCCCATCCCCCTCCCATCCCCCTTGAAAACCATGTCATTCCACTCAAAAAAATTATCCACCGCCCTACCCCTTAGGCGACAAATAATGACCGCAGGAACTGGTTGTTTTCTGCCACTCACGATTATGAGCGTAATTTTCTTTTTAAAAAGAAATACAGCCCAAGTACGGAACCGATCAGAACGATGGAATTTACCTCAGGATTATCTTGCCATATAACTATGATGTATATATGTATAGTATCGCGATATAGGAAGGCAAACATCTATCAAATTTTTTCCGAAGTGAATCATTTCCTTAGCATATACCTCACATGTCGAATAACTAGTGAACAAAAAATCACTTCATTTTTGGTAATAGAGTATCGCCATATGGTCAGAAATTAAAATAGCGAAAATATCCATCAGAAGCGGAATTTCAGTTGCAATGTCAGGAAAGAAAGTCCACGAAAAAACCAAACAAATGTCAATAACAATGGTCAATCAAGACAAATCATATTTAATTGTATTGTAACTCATAAAGCTGTAGGGAAGTTTGCTTAAACCCTTTACATCCTATTATTAGTATGTATATTCTCCATACTGTTCTCTATACATTTCCATGGTGCTGACAAAGAGAATTTGTTTAACAATCAAGAGTCTCTTTAGTTGGTGATCATTTCCTTTATTCCCGTGACCCTCATGTTTGATTCAGGGTGATATTGTAAGGAGAAATTATATGCTAGTCACTCTTCGGCTAGGGTCAAAGGGTTTAAAATGACTAGCAGTAATGAGTGAAGGTAAATCAACGAAACTCATAGACACTGCATTCAGAAGGTTACTCAGCACATAGGCTTCGTCCAGCATGAATTGCATACAAGAAATGAATTCTATAATTAAAAGAACTTGATTTGTAAATACCTTAATTGAAATAAATCAAAAGCTTTATATTTATGCTTTCCTTTAATCTTTAAGATATACACCGAAAGAAAAATAGGTTTTTAACAATTTGTAAAAAATTAATCAGTATTATAAGAACTGCATGGTTTATAGACTGTTGGCGTTTATAACGATAAAGAGAAAAACCAAATAATTACTTCTTCAAGTGTTATAACATTTTTAACATTTTGGTGGCCTCTGCATAGCAGAAGTCAGTAATTAACAATCACAAAAAAAGCGTATTCTACTGAGGCAAATTCATGTCTCCTTTTAAACTGAATAACGTGGCTCAGTAGAAAATAATCAGGTGCAATTGGAATAAGTTCTTATCAGCCAAGATTTTGCTGACAATACAAACAAATTCCCAAAAGTTCAAATTTCCAATTTATAATCTCGTCTAGAATGAAAAACGAAAACCTCGTTACAAATAATTAACACCCTTATCAAATTCTTGATTTGGCTTAATGACCAGCTGGAGTTAAAGATAAGTTTCTTCTGTTTTATTCTGCTTGTTGCATCACATAATACCGACATTTGGGGAGTTATCTTGATGGAGTAAACTTCACAAAAAAACCCAATGAATCGCCAAGAAAATCTTATCATCTACATGCTTTTTATGGGGTCTTTGATGTTGCAAAGAATTGTAAGCCAGCATTGTAAAGGCGACATTTACTCTGATTATCAAATGATGCTCAAAGGCCACACGTACAAGACTATTAAAGTTCGACGAGGTTCGCTTGACTGCAGACAAGCCTGCCTCGCTGACACCAGATGCCGAAGCTACAACGTGCTCTTTATCCAACAGATATGTGAGTTAACTAACAGTACCAAAGAAGCCAGCCCAGATGATTTTATGCAGAATAACGAAAGATATCACATGGCAAAAAGTGGTAAGAATCCATGACTCTTATTGTGAATGGTACGAGAAGAATGAAACAATTGCGGGACTTATATGGCAAATTCAGTGTGCGGGGAGAATGTACATTTTGCAGGATTGCGTAACCTTTCTTCAAATAAATCAGTGCAGAAGTAATGATAACCAGTACATGATCTTTTAAAAATCTTGATTGTTTGCAAAGGCTTGATTCACTCATCAATTCTATATTTTTGGCGTGATTGTTTTGTTAAATTTTTTTTGAATGATTTTGAGATCAGTTTGTGATTAATTTTTCTTTGCCATGTAATCGTCGTTTTAATCTGAAATATGATCTTACTGTAGATTTATTCTCACTAAGGGGTAAAATGATATGTGCGGGTGGGGAGACTGGAGAGATTGCCTTAATGTGGTGATTTTGGCGTTTCGGTAGTTAATATGAGATCTTTTAATTAAACTGTTAACAATCAGGCCTGGTTAACAGTTAGATGCTTATTGAATGTCAGCAGACAGGAACCTGCTATAAAAACTAAACTTGGCGGACAGCAGAAGGGAAACTAATTGCCGAATTATTTTTATTGTATTTCTAGTATTAGAAGATTTCTGCATAAAACATCGATGTCAAAACAATGCCACATGCCTGAACGGAAAAGTGAACTATACGTGTGTGTGCAATTCATCGATGGACGGGAACCTACTGTGAAGGTAAAACTAAACTAGGTTAGCATATTAAAGCGCGAGAGAAAGTGTTCTGATTTGGTTTACTTTCATTTATCCGAGTTATTCTGTGCTGTATTACCACGTGTGAATCTTGTACCTTAGATATGGATGAATGCGCCGCAGGGTTTCATAACTGCCACAGAGACGCGATCTGTGAAAACACCGCAGGGTCGTTTAGATGCAAGTGCAAGCCAGGCTTCGACTGCACCCACGAAGGCAAGTAAAAGTAATAGTACCGGTAAGAGCTTACTTAAAAGAACCGCATCTGTGGATAAATAAAAACTGCGGAAGAATGGAATTTAAACTCGATAAACAACCGCTGTTCGGGAGATTTTGGGCAAAAGGGACTGGACCCTAGAGAGCGGTCAAAAAGTCTCAGACATCTTTTGCTTTTCGCGCCGGTGATTGGCGCTACTAATCTGGTAACTTGTTTCTTTGTCCCAGAGGTGGTAAGACGAATAAAATCTTTCTTAATAAGCAAAATATTTTTTTTATTAGAATGTCTCCACTATGTGACATTGCAAAACGCTGATAGAAAAGCAACATACGTTGCCTCTCAACAACCGTTCTTGTGTGACTATGACCTCGACGCAATGTGGTATCGTTTCGAAGGAGCAGCGGGAACAAAGATGCCTACCACATGTGTAGGACCCAGCAGCTGCGGTGCTACCAGACCAGGTTGGATGAACGGTGCTCATCCCACTGTTGAAGACGGCAGAGTCAACCGGGAAGTTTGCTTCAGGAGTTGGTACGAATGTTGTAAATATACAAAGTCGATTATGGTGAGAAACTGCAGTTCTTTTTATGTTTACCATCTGGATGGCATAGCGACCAACTGTTCCGAAGCCTACTGCGCTACTGACTGAGTCTTACTTGGGATTTCTGCGGCAACCATCTCTTCTGAAGTGTTCTGCACTTGAGACTGAGCTATATTTGGGTTTCCTGTGGTGCCAACTTTACTGGACTGAACAGCACGACTGTTTATAATTCATGTAATTTAAACCGGGTCTTAATTACATAGTAATACCCGTCCATGTTTTGCAAGACTTTTCTGAAAAGAAAGTCGTTTAATGATTGCTAAGTTTTTGCAGCTTAGTACAGTGGAACTTCGATGTGATGAAATGCCAAGGGACTGGGGAAATTGGTTCGTTATATCGAAAACCTCGATTTAACGAATTTGCGGAAAAACAACCAAAATGTTCGTTATATCGAGGGATGGTTAATAGTTGTTGTTTTGTGTGTTTTTTTTCTTCTTATGTGGTGCGACGCCGCACTACCCAGCATTTTGTGATCGGAACCATTACTGTAAATGACATTTGTGCTTTTATGTCTATATGAAGCTACAGTACACTGTTTAGGTTTATACATAGTAACAGCTTGATTTTAAAGCACGGAGGACAAAGCTTAGTGGAAGTCACTGGCAAACGGAAAAAGACAGGAAGGATAAAGGGGATCTGTAGAAGTATCGATAGTATCAGGGTCGGCATTTAGAATGAGCTGTTAACTGTGAAGTTGTTTTTTTATTTTTACAGAATTGAAGGATTTTGATTCTCGTTGATCTATTACGCATTCGTCTTTTGTCACGTGTTGACCTTTGTTCGTTTCATCGGGGTATATTATACGTTTGGGCTTCTGGATTGTGTTCGTTGTAACGAGGATTTCGTTATATCGAGGTTCGCTATATGGAGGTTCTGTACCATACATTTTATTGTAACTTAAGTAGAACTGAAGAGTATCGTTCGTTAAACCGAGGACTTCGTTATGTAGAGGTTTGTTAAATCGAGGTTCTGCTGTACTATACTGTACTGAGTGTGTGATTCTTAACTTGAAAAATATTTTGACAGTATAATGCATAGAAGTTTTCCTTGTGTATTCCTTACTTCAGAATAACGAGTTTTATTACAGCGTAGTAAAGTTTTTAAAGTGTGATTTCTTTTATCTTAGAATATCACATTTTTTCACCTCGGAGTACACTGCGATTTTTCATGACACTCAACTAATGTTGACTTGACTTGTCCAGTTGTTGTTTTCAAATGGTGGGCAAGATTTCTCTGTAGAAACTATTACTGGATATAGGGGTCTCCATTCAGAAGACTTTTTACGTTGCAAATACTGAAAAGCACACCTCCTTGATTAAAACAACATCAGACACACTAACAGTATCAATACGCCGTACGTAATTGTGTCGCTTCGATTGACGCTGGACGCTGAACTACACAGCGCTACAAAGATATGTGCAACCAAACGTGTTATATTCAGTTAAAAATATCATCCAGAGATAAAAAATATGGTGGGAAGGGATCAAAAGTCACTGGCGAGAGCCAGCGTCCGAGAAGAGGGGTGAGGGGGAACTGAGGTATGATGAGACACTCAATATCATTACACCTTGAAATTCAAAAATTCTTCCATCAAATAACTACATTTTCTAGAGTTGACTCGTGTCAAAATACAAATTACCAAAAACTCAGGAAGAATGAGATAACTTACTGCATAATGAGATACGTAAATATCGCACAGGTATGTATGCCAGAAAGAAAAGAATGCCATAAATCAGGATAACCAAACACCCCACCCCCTGCGGGGCCTAATAAGCGCATAACTATCGTGCGTTGAGTTGTAATCCATTCACCCAGTCAATCATATTCCAGAATTAAGTGCAGTGTGCAAAGATCCCATATCAAAAATTTATCTTTCATAAAGTGTATTCCAGAACTTTCACCAGATTTGATGATTCGACCTTTTAATCTGCACACCTATGTGGGCGACAAGGTACATACAGCACGGATATGGGAACACATGAGTATAAAAGGGATGGGCAGGTCAGTTCGAAGTGAGAGTCACTTTATAATCCTCATCTTGCTCATTAAAAGAAATCCTGGCCCTTCAACTGATGGTACACGTGTTCATTAAATAACCTGAGCTTAAGAATCACGTTACAAAAAAGCTCTTACGTAGCAAGACAGCCGTCGATGTGATCATTTATCTCAACATTTTTCACTTCTTTCGCAAACTTTACGCCACAAATCGGACAAAAAATCTCTTTTTTCTTCGTCTTTTCTGCAGGTTTATTTGTCACTTTCCCAAACGACGATAAAATACTTGACTGTCTCTGTCGTTTATTTGACCGTGATGTCGCTTCAGAGTTAGTTCTCTTCACAGACGTCTTAAGTTGTACGTTCTCTTTTGAGCGGGGCGTGGAAATATGGTGCGCAACGTTTGTACTTCTACCAGGATCAGAAGTGGACGTCCCACTCTCTGAGAAGTCCTCTCCTTTCGACTCCTTTGATACAAAGTAGCCTGATTTTACCTCTTTCATTCTATCATCAGACATTTCCTGTTCGTTAGACGTACTTGAATTCGACAGACACGGACTGTTTGTGATCTCATCCTCAATAAAATATGCTCTACATTCTCCTTCATGACGACCTTTATCAACACATGTCTCTTCAACAGGTTCTGTTTCGTTTCCTGTGACCTTGGGTCTTTCCTCCAAAGATTTAGGTTTAAAGAAATTTTTAATTGTAACAAGAGGCGTTGTGGCCTTGCTTAAAGTTCTCGGGTTGATTGGAGATTCCGCTTCTTCATACCCTAAACAGTTATTTGACGTTTCTTTCGAGGAAGCAGCCACATCTAAGATACCACTTCGTTGTTTTTCCTTGGAGAGGAATATTTGAACATTATCTTACATTTACTATGGACTCATAGAAGTCTACCCCAAGACAATAAAGCGCAGAGCTATGTAGATACTGGTTCATACCCAAAGTTTCCGAGGAGTTTCCGAAGCACTACACTCAGATTCATCTTGCGCAGTTTTCTGATTTGTTATCACCAACGAAAATATCATAGCTTTGATTAAAATTAGCCAACGTCAAAAATCGACACTGCAATTATAAATCTTTACAGTTTGACGTCCTGAAGTGATTAACATGTAACTTCTCATTGTGATTCCAATGTTATCCTTTAAACAGGTTATGAGAACAGACATGGTAATCAGCTAATCGGTGTCATCACTAAATTCTCTTGTGTAAATTGAAAGGAAATGTATGGCAGTCAGTTGGGAAATAAACTTACTGGATCTTGCGAGTCAAAGGTTAAAAACAATTTTACTGTGAATTTGAGACACATCCGGCTCCAATGCAATAACACCTAATGCATAATATGACGAATAAAAACTGTTGGATGGAATTAAAAGAAAATCTCCTGTTATCATTTGTTTTCTTTTTTCAGTAGTGAAAGAATTAATTTCCTGAATCTCATGGAATATCACAGAAGCTCACCATTTAAAATCTTCATTTGAGCTAGCATAGATTTAGAAGCCGACCAAACGAGCATACTACATAATACAGTTCCGCAGAATGACAGGCTTAATGTCAGTAACTGACCAACTGCACACCTACTCCTCCCCTAACCCAACATTAACCCTTACTTGTCATCAGTTGACTGTTGTTGGGTTAGGGGAGGAGTAGGTGCGCAGTTGCTAATATACTGATTTAGATTTGAATGAAACGTACCAAAATAGCGTCGACTTGTTTTTGCTCTTTCAGGAACAAAGTCACTTCCGGTATAAGTTGCTCTGGGTAACGTAAACCAACGAGCCGCTGACCACTATCCAGTTCGACGCGGACTACTCTCAAAGAGCGATTGTCCTTGCTGCGAGAGTAAGTATAAAGATAGATTAGTCAAGCTAAAGTGTTTCAAAGCTCCTTAGCCTATAACTATTGCAAGACCTTATCCAGAATGAGATAAACAAGTCTATAGCCAGGATGAGATAAACAAGTCTATCACATGTACTTACCCAAAAGTACTTCAATAAAATCCTGGCAAAGTCACACATAATCATGAGTCGAGAGGAAAAACAAGGGTGAAACATTACATATTAAGCAAAACCAAGACTTAAACCAGGAATCCCACTGAAGTTTTTACCAAAGCACCGAGAAAAAAATATCACATATAGTCGTGCGTCTTTGATTCCTAAAGTGGAAAAATGAACATATAACCAAACATTTACTGTTTGTAGAGTTTATTCAAAAGTACTTTACTCACGTGAGTCCCAGTTTATCAGCATGTTTTTCCATAGCCATTTCCAAGGCAGACAGTAGTGGAATAATTCCTCCGCATAGCAAATGGATCTCAGTTATGCGACAACCAGCTTTTAAGTCAATTAAAAAAAAATCAATCAATCAATCCGTGGTTCAACCTTGATGAAGTAGCTAGCCAGAAGAGCTGGGCGAGCAAGTCCCTCAGAATGTAAAAACTTGTGCATTTCCCTCAAAATGTAAATGTGCACGCGTGAAACATTCTGGCAAAGACTATGGTTTATAGTTATCATGGTTCGTTAGACTCACTTTTACAGGACGATCCATTCTTACACCCTAAACCATGGATGCAGTTATTTCTTGTTCTTTCGTGCTGCGATTTCCATCCGGCCTCTGCCAAAGACGAGACAAAAGAAAACTCAGAGCGAAGCAAAGATTTTGTGTTCGCCTACTGTGCCTGGTTACAAAGTAAAAAACTGAATGAAAGTAGTTTTCTTTTTTGTTATTCACCTGCATCTTGGAGTGAAATCTTTCTATACTTATGTAACAATTCAGTCTTCTCTTCTTCAAATGGCGACCGGCCTGTGTTTGGTCTGCAATTCAAAACGTAACAATCGTACGATTGAATATCAATTGAAATTATTATTGAAGTTATTCAAGAGAATATCAATTGATATTCTCTTGTTTACTGTTTCACAAGTTAATTCAAAATTTCCCGCACATAGCCTCCTCGCTCCACTTCCACTGCAATTTTAGATGAAATGTTATCTTTCTTTTCTCCCTCTACAAAAGCCGGCCTGACCGAACGCGGCATCCCTGTTCAGTTATTTATTCAATCACATTTTACGCTCTAAAATCTTTAGTGGATGTATTCAAATTACGTTCTGTGAAATGATTCATTTGACCGAATTCCGTTGGAAAATGCTTTGATTGTGATTTCCTTAATGAAAGCAATGAAAATGAAATTTTACATCCCACCAGACAAAAGGGAACAGGACAGCGATATCTTCTCTTACGACAATAAAAATGACAACAACAAAAGACTGAGAACAGAACAATAAGGAAGACTTCTTTACACAGAGACCCTCTTCCATCAGTCTTTTTTTATCTGTTATCATTGCAACCACAAATTCGAATGCTACCGAACCAGAAAATTACTTAAATATTTAATCCCTGTTTACCTTGTAATGTTAAAAAGATGTGTTGAGGACTCCTTTAGAATCGCTAACAAAAACAGCCGCTGTCCTCTTTGTTCGCGTTTAGAGCAGTAAAAGCCATCCAAGTTATTGGAGCCATGCTCTTGAAACAACTTCACGGCTACGTCCCAGTCGATTCCGCGGTCAACGTTTAGAGTCACGTGCCTTTCGAGAAAAACATACAGAAAGTTTTCTAGTTTAACTTTCATGATCTCGATCGCAATTCCTTTACTTAACAAGATAACAAGTCTCTGTTCACCACTTACTTCGTTTCCATGACACCTTTTCGGAAGTCGGTAAAAACCGGTTGAGGACTGCGAACCATTGTGATCGAGGACCCAGATACGTCTGTCACGCCTTCATTATACCTATGTAACGTCACGCAACGTTAACAAAATTATTACTCAGGGTGAAAACGTGACTCAGGTAGTATCTACAGTATAGTCCATCCACCCAGCGACGTAAACAAATAAAGTAGATCCATGACTGTGCTGTGGTTCTGGTGCACTAGACCTACATCTTAAAGTTTTAACGCAGAGTTTTCGTGAATGATACCGCACATAATAATTTCCAAATAAGAGTGCAAAGCAATTGAAGAGTTGTCTTCTTTCTGCTTTACTTTCCTGCCCCTTGATTGGTTTAGAAAACTTGCACCACCCTCTCCACCAATCAGTGGTAAAATGAAAACTGATCGCGTCTCTGTCAGCCAAGTTGTTCCGCGCTTAAGGCTCTGTTCTTGTGTTTTACTTTGAATTCTCATAAGTTTTTCTTAATGTATTTATTTTTTATGTATTTATTGGACCTTGCGATTTTTTTGGTCTTCATTTTTACGACGCTTAACTGAAATACACTTTATATTCCACTGTATAAGGTGCCAGTTACGTAAGGTTATCCACTGAGTATTACTTTCCATGTGATAACATCAGAGTGCAGAGTGAACATACAAAATACACTTTGACCAAAAACTAAGGAAGAGCACATATACGTACTGTACCTTCCTTCGCGTTTTGAAGTTTCAATCGAAGCATGTAGACACTCACAGAAATATGAAAACATCTGTAAATAAGAGAGTTCAAATATTAAAATAAAAAGATAGGTATTTTAAAATCAGCTTAGGATAAATGCCTGGATTTTTAAGACTTTGGATTATTCAGACTAATTAGTCTTGTCCAAAACTTTCTTTAAGGTTTATAGGCTGTAATACTAACTATTTAAACCTGCTAGAAGTTTATCGAATTCAATATTTCTCATCAGGTTCAGGACATCCCGACCTGGGTGTGAATGACAACAAAGTTCATGTAATGTTTGTGATTTTCTCATTTGATGGTCATTTCAGACATCTTAGAGAAGACTTTTCGATGCCTTTATTCATTCCGGGAGTAAAGAGGTTACATTTAGTTTTGCTGGATGAAAAAATTTAACTTGAGCTTTTGCTGTAAATGCCAACATACATTGGGATGAATCATGAAATTCCACTCTGTCAAAACTTCAGCCGCTTGATATCATTTTTCTGTTTAAAAAGAAAGGCCACTATCTATGCTTACCAAATTCTGTTTTTCAACGCTTAGACCCAAAATACGATTTAAGAATCGTCCAACATCAGTAGCCTCTTTGTCTTTTACAACAAAAGTGGTGTCAGTTAAACCCATGGATATTAGACATTGCTACGACAGGAAAAAAAGCAAACACGAAAACACAAGGACAGCGCATGGTTAGAGTGCATTTCCATACAATGACGTAAAAGTAAACGTAAAATAATCACAACGGCCAATAGAAAAAAAAAAAGATGTTTAAGAGGATTCAGATTAATAAAGACAAATTGACTTTCGCCAGGCCATCTGTCTTTTTCTTCCCGGCTGCCTGCCTCTCCGTTTGTCCATCTATTTCAGTCTGTCTCTGTATTTCCCTACCAAGAGATATCTATCTCCCCATTTGTCCCTCTTTTCTATTTGTCTCCACCTCTATTTCTGTGTGGTCTCTCTTTGTCTGTCTGTCTGTCTGTGCGTCTATCTGTGTGTCTGTCTGTTTATCTATCTGTCTGTCTGTCTGTCTGTTTGTCTGTCAGTCTGTCTTTGGCTAGAGCTACTCTTCTTTTCATCCCAATCATCCCCAGAAACAATGCGTGGCTCGATAAACGTACCCTGGCTATCGCGTTGAACTCTGTAAATTCATATTTGTCGGGAAGTTGTGCTCCAGTAAGGAGCTTGGATAAAGCCACTCCTGGACAGATGGATTGCTGAGTAAAGAGTATGTGACAATTAAAACACAATGGTAGTAGCAATAACTAACCTAAAAATATTAATCATATAATTAATAGTGATGAAAGTAAATAATATTTAAAATTCAAAGAGGAATAAACCAAACCACAGAACAACGATCAACGCAGCAACTAAAAGGATCAATTTGTTTACAGCAATCTTTCCAGCATACCAAAGTTATAGACTGGTACATGTTCCTGAGAGCAGATCGGCCATAGGTAGTGTCAAAATTAAACTGAGTCAAGTCGGCACCAGTCGCTGCTCGTCTGTCTCCCTTTGTAAGAGCGCCTGACAGAAAAAAAGCTCACACAGTGAGACTCCGCAATTGTCTATTATCGCAGTAGATTAAAACAAAAAAAGCGTTTTTCGACTGACGCCAGGTCTCCATGATAGTTCGCCAGTGCCCTTTTATACCCACGTGTGACGAAAGGCATTATGGGAGGAACGTGTCTTGCCCGAAAAGAAAAACAACGGTCATCCTCTCCCCCCTCTGGAGAGCTCACACTTGGACCTATCCTTCGGAAATCCAGTGAGCAATCGGTAATCTCCCTCTCCCTCCCTCCCCCTCTCCTTGTAGGAAATATCTAAATTGAAGATTATCTCTCAAAGCAAAAAGTCAGGACCGCTGCTCGCTGTAACACTTTTCTGTTCTTTTATCATACTTTACCTAGTGATTGGAGCCTGCGAGCTACAGCCGCTGCAAATCTTCTCTCGCCGCCCAAGTTGGTAGTAACAAGTTTATAGATTGGTCCGCTGAAAAACATTAAACATACGTCTATCGATTGCCTCACCAGACTTGGTGCCTCTCTGGAGCTAGTTTCATGTGAAGTAACGAAAAATATCGCAATGAAAAAATATATCTAAGAATTTACTCTCACCCGCGTTGTCAGATTTCCAAGAGTTATCTAGCAGTTGCAACATTGTTGGTAAATGCGCTAAAAAGCAACTATAGACGTTGCTATTTTAAAGCCCCCTTAGTAACCTAGCCGTACATGCAAAATTAAACTTTGCCACCCGGCTTTTGGAAGGGCAATTTTACAATACCTTGATTGGTTCGACCGATGTGACCTGCCTAGCTGCTGCACGGCTTTATCCGCGCTCCAAGGCAGCTCAATGGTCACGTGAACACGGCGACGCTGATTGGCAGCTCGGAGATCGGCATGCAACGAGATACCTGTATACGAAGATTTAACGAAGACACTGAGAATTCTTTACATTGGTTGAAAGATCACTTTCACAATAGCGCCAATTAACTACAACTTGCAGAATTCATTTATTTCTCACTTTCATATCATATTTGGTAACCTCAAAGAAGTTTAAAGAAAAACATCTCAAATTTCCTTAAAAAAAAAATGAGTAAGTTTGCTTTCTCGCTAATTTCATTTACCTAAGAATTTCCCCAATTTCATAATTTTTCGCTGACATTCACTCCTGGACATACCTTAATTGATGGGGACAAGCTTAAAATATCAACTCTTCTTACCTGTGCTGGCTGCATCTGATATGATGGCCACAAGTTTGGTTCCATTCATGAAGCTGTTTCTCTAATATATAAAAATAAAATAAGGGTGTAAACTTACACTTCTGTCGAAGGTGTTACAAGAAAGGCGAATAGACCACTAGAGTCCGGTGATCTTCTGAAACTTTCGTTCTCATTTAGATGATAACCCTATATTGTTATTGTTGAAAAGACTGAAAAATGTAACCTTAGAAACGAACAAAATGACTGTTAGTTGCGTAGCGAGGAGACGAGATGATTATTTCCCGAGCGTATTTATATTGTATTAAGGACTTCAAGAAGAGTTCATTTATACTCGAGTTAGTGCTAAATTTCTTCCGATCCGGTGAAGTATTGTGAGCAGCGAGACCGTAGTAAATAAAAAAACGTTGTGATAGACTGCCTTCCGACGGCTGTTCCTTTTTTTTTGGTATTTCGTCCAACCAGTTATTAATCATTCTTATCATCAATATCATCATCTTTACTAGCAGCATTATCGTTATTGCAATTCACCTCAGGAAGCAATCATTGCTCTCTTACCTCTTGGATATTCAAACTGTCCACGTTACTATTGTCCGACTCTCGAGCCTCGTAATGAGGATGAGGTTGTTTCTCTGTTTTTACCACGCGACCGCGCCTGCCCGTCATTTCTGCGACCTTTTTTGGTCCTCCTAATTGATTTATGAGATCATCTAGAGGACTGGGATAAGAAGGAAATTGTTTGGACGCGTTCACACAATGTAATCAACCTTGAAGTAGGAGAAGCTGGCTTTTCGGGGTTAAAAAGAGACTGGTAAAATTATATAACAATTTCTTAATCCTTTGCGCCCTAATATCAGTATGCACATTCTCCATACTCTTTCCAATACATTTCCTACCCTACGGATGAGGAGAATTCCTTTCACAATCAAGCTTCTTACAAAAGGTTTCTAAGGTCGACGATCATTTCCCTAATTCTCCTGATCAAAATGAATAATTTAACAGTATCACAGAAAGGGGAAAGTAGATCCTGGTCACCATAAGGGTTTTAAGGGTTAATTGAATCAGTGTTGAAAAAATGGGAAACATGGCCAGCAAAAATAAAGACAAGATGTCAGTATAAAATGAAAGCAAACCGTAACGAAAGATGAAATCCCCAACAAGGAATCGAACCCTTAACCGTCAGATTTCGAGTTCCTATGCTTTTTCGTTGAGTTCCGGAGGCCTCGATGGTAAGCCGAACTATTACGAGGTTCTTATGAGACAAGCGTCTTCAGTGGAAACGGCTAGCATACAAACCTTATTGGAAGATTAATTTTCTTGACAAAAGAGAGTAACAGATCCTTGGCTTGCACACTCCATTTGTCTTCCACAACATTCCCATTCTAAATGAGGCAATAATTCGTATGACAAGAGGCCACTGAAGATGTCGTAATTGAGCGGCGTTCCATTTTGCGCATCTTTAAAAACTCAGTAAAAATTTTTCAATTTTGCCTCTCAAGTCCCTCCTTCCGGAAGAAGAACAAACAAACAAACCAACCCAACACCTCAAACTACAATTCGAGCTGGCAAAAAGCGGATGGAGATCTACACATAGATGTGTAACTGGTAAGATCCAAATTATTAATTTAATTTAACACATTTAATCTTGGAAAGAAAAAAAATTAATAAATAAATAATTAAGGGTAGGTGTCGATCTCTGGTCTCAAAAACACTCAGAGGTTTGGTGTTAAACTGCTATCACCCTACAAGATAAATGGAGAGGAATTTCAATTTATAGCTTCAAGTGACAGTAGAGATTAACTCACCGTTTTTGTAACCTTTGTTGGAAAATATTGCATGATAAACCTGGTCAAGATTTCTTCCGTACTGGAAATAAAGTTATTAAGCACGCCACCACCACGTGATATTTCACTCTCTAAACTTGCCTAAAGTACAAAATAAAAAGCAAAAATGAGACGAAACAGTCAGGGAAGCCTCAATTTCATTGAAAAATATAGAAGTTCTGGAACACAATAGGAAATGATCGCATCATTACAGTACTCCCGCACTGCATTTTTTTTCTTGCAAATAAAACGTTAAGGTAAGTTTGTAAGGGCTACGTTTAGTACAAAGCAAAGTAATCAACAAAACCAGTACTTGAGGGGATTTCGGTTGAGCGCCGCGAAACCAAACCATAGTCATTAAAACGGCCACTTAGAGCAAAAGAAAATATTACAGCGGCGTTAGGAACTCAAAGTCAATACAAGCACACGGCTTGAAGCGCGGGAAAATGCAAGTGACCAAGTCGCAATTGGTTTTATTTTAGCGTCTGATTGGTTGGGAGAGTGGCGCGAGGTATTTAGACCAATCACAGAGCGTAGTAAAGCAAGTCAATGCAATCTCGGATAACTTGATTTATTCATTTGAAAATTCTCCAATAATAAAGACGTAATATAACTCAGAAATCATACAGACCTCGCCAGTTGTCTGTAGACCAATCACGACACAATAGCCATCCTGTATCGCTTGCTGAACTTCCCGCACAATCTGAGGAACTTTCATACTCATGCTGTGCAAAATGTAAAATAAAAACAATAACAACGGAAACGAAGCTAGTCCAGCATAAAACTAGAATGTTTTTAGTTACAAGTGTCAGGAAATAGTACCGTTGGTTTTCGTTTTTCCTTGGACACGGCTACAAAAACATATCGACCTTTAATGCAAGCTTCCCCTCTACAGAACACAAAAGACTATACAATAAAGTGTTTACTTTTTCGCACCGCGGGGCCATTCACAATCCACAAAAAAGCGCTTTTTCGTGGCATACACTCGACTAACAGTTTTCATAAAAAGGCGGGACCCAGGTGCTAATACCGCGATACACGAAATTCAGTATCCGCCTACCATCACATGGGACAAAGAGGAGTTTACTTTCCATTTTTCTCGGATAGTTACCTGTGGGTGCCCTCCTCCTCAAATTCTAAGTGAAAAAAGTAACTAACCCAGGATGCGGTGAAAAGCCCAAGAGTGCCTACAGCATGTAGTTACCCGAAAATTATTTCAAAATTTTTCACCAGAGTTGTTTGTAGAACCGCTGATGACTTGACCAAAATATGGACCACACCCTTGGAGTTGCAGTGTTAGTTCGACCCAGGGCGTATTCCAGTGAATTCTTCAACTCATTCCTTGAATTAAAAAAAAACACAAGAAAAAAAACAGCAAATTACGCATACAGATCTGCGCATAAAAGCACACTAATGGATAAAGTAAGGACGCGCGCTCATTTATGCCACAATGATCGAAGTGAACTGCGTTTGCAGACCCATTGAAAAGGTGTTTCTTCCCTAAGCAGTTTTTCTCCCAAAATTTTATATTCATAGTCCCCATCTATGACTTTTAAAATAATTAGGAAAGTATTGTATAAAAAAAAAAAAACTTTAAAAAAATAGTAAAATCTAAGAAGGATAAGTGAGCTTCCTGACGCGGGGATCTGGGTCCAAACATGACGAGTAGCAGAGCCCTGGGATTTCTTTTCCTCATCTGGATCTACATGTATGTTATGCAATCTTTGCGTCAAGAGTAAAAATTTTAATTGATCACTACTCACCACACATGAACTGCTGTGTCATAGACCTTAACCTGGTCTGGTGTTAATGGTGCCTCTACATTTACAAACTGAAAATAAATAGGAAATTAAAAGCAAGTCATATCAGTTGGTGAGAAAATAATTTTTTTTTTAATTTTTAAAAATTTTTAAGTGAAAAAAATTTTTTTAAATTTTTTTTAAAATTTTTTTTTAAATATAAAAAATAAAGCTGCATAGATGCTTTGTGAAAGGGAGTTCATGACGTCAAAAATTGAGCAGATTTCAGATAATTTAGGATCACTCACTCCATAATACATACAACAGCAAGCAACTTAAGGTTGTTTCATAATTAGGGCTTTGCCAAATTTTGCACTAAAATAAACATCACTAAATAAAAATCAAACTTTTCATTTGCTGCTTCTTTCTTCTTAATGCAGTAAGTGTAAATATCAAGGTATACCTCAGCTTGTCTGAAACTAAGACCTCTTGACACATACATTCCAGAAGCCTTCATTTCCATGGCTAACATTTCCGCAGCACCTAAAGTAAAATGTCGGCACTATCAGGAAATGACAGTTTACAAATACAAACTAACTGTCAGTTTATTGCATCAATCCCAGAGGCATATATATGTAAGCAATGGCAAATTGTTACTGCAAACTGAAAAATTCAGAAAATTTTTACCCAATCCCCTCTTGGTTATGCTGCCAAGGAAAGTATCAAAGGACTTAAATGCAGTTCCATCTCCCCAAAGGCCAAGTCGCTCCATAAATGCCTGAAAAAAAAATTATACCTCTTCATCAATTTTTTCGTTATCGACCCTGATGAACCATCCTTCCCTCTTTTGTTATGTTTAACCCCATACCCCTCCCCCTCCACACAATCATCTTACCTACCCTACCCCACTCTCTAATTCTTTTTTCTCAGCACCAGACCATTCCCTGGCATTGAAGTCTGAAACCAACCCCAGCTAGCTTAATAATTTTTGCAATGCACATCTGCATCATGTTGGTAGTTTATTGTAAAGTTAACTACAAAACTCAAGTATGCATAAATAGTACATACCATATTCTTAACATCTGTGACTCCAGTTGCACTGCAGTACACAACACGAGCTTTTGGAAGGATCCTGTAAACACATTGAATCATGAAATCATAATTTCTAGAATCTACATGTAGCCTAAAGGATGACATGTATGATTAAGAACATTCAAACAGAACTCAAGGAGAAAACAGCATATTCTATGTTCCTACTTAAAAAAAAACTGTGATCAATATGATCAACCATGGAATTATATAATTGTAGTACTCAGTAATACGCCAAAAACCCTTTTATTAAACAAATTTTTTGGATTCTAAAGTTGCAACATCTACCTCCATATGAAAGATACAATTCATTTTTTTCTTCATTTGAATACCTTTGTAAAGTAGTGACAGCCAGAGCTATTTTTGTGCTATTTTCTTCCTTTCCCTATAAGAAAAGAAAAAACAGGTGCACTAACTTGCTAATAATCATCCATTTATCCAGTAATATCAAAATGGCTCTCAGAGTGCAAATGAGAAAGAAATGCTGTAGGTAAACAGGTGTGTCACATTGCATGATCACCTTAAATATGCATATGTGTAGATGGAGCAAATTACCTGTATCCTGTTCTAAGGCCACTGATAGACGAAAAAGAAATATTTGAAAAAAAAGACAAGATCAAAGATCACCAGGTCAACAATTATCCTATATAAATCACTTACTGGTACAAAATGCTTTGCCTTGTGGCATTCATCAAATATGAGGCATCCACTAAAATGTTCTCCACCACACCAGTCAATCAACTGCTGTAGTCTGCTCTGACGATTTGTACCTGAGAAAATATGACACACAATTTTCATTGAAATGACACAATCATGTACAGCATTTGTAATTACAACTATCAGGAGTGATATCATAAAGAGAATCTAGATGCTAATCACTGTTAGGGGTTAAAGGGTTGATGACTTACAGATCTACTTCTCACAACACTATGATAAAAATACCTTTCTGGACAGATGATACCAATGTGGCATAGGTACTAAAAACTACACCTTCTTTAAAATCAGCAGGCAAACCAAATACTCTGAAATATGTAAATATAATACTGTGTATAAGAAATTATTTTTCCACAATTTTATCAAACTCAAAAACTTGATGATCACACTGTAACCAATCAAAAGTTAAGAGAGGAATTTCTGCAAAATACCAGCAGTTTCACATTTTTATTGCTGCCAGAGATGTTAATTACCTCGTCTCTTTGTCAAGCTGTTGACAACCATCAATAACTTTAACATAGCAACCAATGTCTTCTAAATCTCTGTAAAACAAGAAAGCAGAGTACTCTTCAACATCTATTTAATATCATAATTTTGAACAGAAGGGACTGGACACTAAACATAGGGGTCCAACAAAAGCCAATTACTGGTGTTCTAACCCTGCCATGGTAAGGGGACAAAGCTGCCTATCACATCATCATTGGCCGCTTATTGAAAAAGTTATTGTAACCCCTGTAAACACATATATGAATAAAGAATCAAGAATATTCTAGTCAACTTTATTACTAAACAAATATACTTTTTATCGGCGTTTTAAAATGTCCACCAAAGAATTTAAATTTTTAAATTGAGATCACTACAAGGGTAAATATTCCAAAAGAGGCCAAAAAATGACCTTGAGCTTAGATAAACACCAAATACCATCAACCCTTTCACTCCCAAGATCTGATTGATAATTCTCCCCTCTTGCTACAACACAATACCTTGTTAATTAGTTATGAGAATTTGTTGTCAGATCAAGATAACATCTTCTGCCTGATTAGTTAGTGTATTCTTAGTACCTGATTGTTGGATTATGTATGGATACTTTTGGGAGAAGTTACATGTTAATCATTTCTAGGAATTAAAGGGTTAATCAACTTCCTTGAGTGACCATGACAAAATTTTTGACAACAAACCTTTGTGCATCTAATCTCAGATCAGTTGAGATGCTAAACCACACATGTTTGCATCTTCCACGTGCAAAGTTGTCCAACAAAATTCCAGAGATCTAGGACAGTAATAAGCTTCAACAACTATGATAATCAACATAATTTTCTAAAAAAAACAGACCAGAAGCCTAGAGAAAAGATGAAATGTTCCAAACATGTAGTGAGAAATGTTATATTTGATACTTGTTCTAAACGTGAAGTCATGCAAATTTTTTAATACTTCACATGGCAAAATGGGGTTAAAGGCTGGGGAAGGTGGTTCAATTTAGACATACCAAAGCAAATGATTACCTGTCTTCCTTTGCCAACACCAGCACCATCTCCGATAAAGAAGCCTGCCCTTTGTCCATTGGCAAGGATCATCTGATGTCTCTGACACTAAATACCAGTAAGAGCAATAAACAATACATTTTATCAGCACAGAGAAAGAGAAAAGTTGTTCAATGCAACAGAGGAAGAAACACACAGGAGACACAGCTTTTGTCAAAGTTTTCCCCAGCTTCAAAACAAAAAGCCTTCCAAGCCCTATTTTGATTTCTGGAACATGGCACCTATTTAAATTCTTCAGCTGCTGAGCAAACCCACCTGCTAAATTTCTGCAGTCTAAGCTATTTTTTATTAACAGAATATTTTCCTCACACTTTACCCTCCTATAATTATTAATAGAAACCCTCTGTCTGATTCTGTAAATGTATGTTACTATTATATTCACTACATAACTGAAAAAAAACCCGGAAGAAATGAACATTTCTGTCTTCAGCTGTGATAGAGAAACAGTAATTTTTTAAGTATACAATCCAAACATAGAATTACACTTCATGTCACAGACATACTTACAGCATATAAAACACCCTCTAGCTGTAAATCACTCAGTTTACCTAGAAAAAGTTAAATGTAAATAATTGTAATAATCATCTGTTTTCAAATAATGTCTCATACAAAAAAGAAATTGAAATCAAAAGACAGTACCAGTTTTTATCAAATCTTGTGGGAGTGACTCAAACAATCCATACTTGGCCTTTGGTAGCTGCTGAGCCTGATAGGTAGAAGACATTTGAATATAAGAATGTTAACCAACCCTAAGCAAAATAATTGTGGTTCCTCTGGTACATGACAAATTAAGGTACTTGAAATGCAAATTAAGGTCTAATTTCCACACCCTTAAAAAAAAAAAATAATAACAACAACAACCAAAAGGAGTGCAACAACTGACAGACTGAGCCAATGCAGACCTATTTCTTGTTAAAAATAAACTACTTTGAGTTATTTTGCTAACTAAAGATGGAAAAACACACTTACTGCCAGACAACCAGCTTCTACTATATCTCCTGGATGATTTTGAATATCCTCATGATACAATGAACCACATGTATAGCTAGAGAAGACATCTGCACTGTAAATGACAAATATGCATGAGTGTGAAAATTAAGAAATTGCAAGAAAATGATGTCAACCCTTGAACTCCCCGGAGTTAAAACCAGTAACTTGTATGAATTTAAGAGATCCTTGCAGTTAAGAACACTACTGAACTAGTAGTTGAAAATAGGACCTGCAGTGCAAATATATGAATTGCATATATCTAAAATCATTATTCATCACTTGGATGGTTTATTTGGACCCAACATATTGACCAGCTCCCAGTTGGCTTGTTAACTTAGTTGGTAGAGTGCTGCACCGGTATCGCAGCGGTCATGGGTTCAAATCCTGTGCAGGCCTGAATTTTTTCAGGTCCAATTTTTAACTACTAGTTCAGTAGTGTTCTTAACCATGAGGATCTCTTAAATTTGTTTCTTCCCTGCAGTGCAAATATTTGAATTTCATATATCTAAAATCATTACTCATAATTTCAATATCTGATCTAGCATATAGGTTGGCAAGCAAGAGTGTGTAATCTTAATATAACACCAAAGTCTTCTTTTCTAATTTACAAGGAAGAACTACCAATGGCATCTTAGGAGTTAAAGGGTTAATTGTAGCAATCTGAAATTTTAGTAAAATTATATCACGCAGTTAAAAAAACTAATATTTTATCCAAATGTTATTTCAAGTTACAACAATGATTTTTAATTGAGTTGTATCCTCGTGTACCGGTACACAAAGGAACGAAACATTAACGAACTGCATCACAACTCCATGTATGGATATGAAAACAATAGGAATTCCCCCGTGTAACGGTACACCAGAACAGCCCCTTTAATCATGACCTCATCCTATGTACTCACACTCAAACATGTCAGTACAACTTATGTCGCAGGAGAACATGATAGGTGCCTAATACAACTAGGTTGACATAGCATATCCAGGATTAAACTGTGAGATCTTTCAAGATTCTGAAATCGTTCCACGTTTCATTACCCTAAACTGGAAACATAAAAGCATACATTCGAACCCCTCCCTCCCCCCCCCCTCCCCTTTTCCCGAACCCCTTCTCAAGACTAAATTTGACCTGCAGCGGAAAGAGAAAAATAGATGTCCTCCCATTCATAACTAGCACTGGCCGATTTTGCGTGAAGCTCGTTCTTACGGTAAACTGTTTCCATAGGCACCCTCTCTTAGTCTCGTTATAGTTTTATCAAGAAGAACGTTAAATTATTTCAACCACGACTTCCAAGGGAGTAAGTAGTCAGCTTACCTCCTACTCTCTGCAACCCCGTGCGCCATTTTGTTGAGCTCTTCATGTTCTTCGCTAGGATTTTCAACACGGTTTATAAATACACGTCGTGGTGCTACAGGTGACTCTGGACTAGAAAACGCCATCAATAACTGATGATCTAGAAATCAGTCCATGAATTCGTTACATACGTGTTCCTCACGAATGTGGTCAATATTTCTACTATCCGGTTCCCGCATTTTTATTTTCCTACCGCTGAACAGCACGGGCGCATACATCAAGACCATGGTGCATTGCCACACGAGCCAATTCTTTTCAATCGGGAGCCCAGCGTCATTTTGGTTCCTTGTCAAGGGTATGATCATCAAATAATAACATAATTATGTCATAATTAAGGTAGGCACGTCATGTATGAGAAATTATTAGGATATAATATGTAAAGTTAGGACATAATATGTAATAACTCCCCACATATGACGTAGCTATTATTATTATTATTATTATTATTTGATTATTTGGCGACCGTACCGCTGACAAGTAGCCGAAATGACCCTGGGCTCGTTGCATTTTCGAGTTTTGTTTGGAAAACAAAAAAACAAAGCGAGTTCAGACCAGTGCTCATGGGAGGAAAGTCGTATAAAAAAAGAGGTAAGGAGATTTAAGTGGTTTGACTTCGGGGTCTTCAGGGAACCGATGGACAAGGTATGGTAAGACTTTTGTTTGGGATAAGTTCCGTTCTGATCGAGTATGGTATTAAAATAGTTTGGCGCGAACTTGTCAAAACCTTTCAATTTCTGAAAACTAACAAAAGGGGCCAGCGCGTAATGAGTAAAGTCAAAGTCCGGAAATGTCCTAATCGTTTTTAGAATGTTAAAAAAAAAATTTTGACCAGTTTCTAGTGCTTGAAGGACTTAACGGTCCTTAGCCTTTGAATGTATGTTTCCTTGTTAAAGGTCATTTGGGCGCAAAAACTAACTGATTACTTCATGACTTAAGAATTTGGGACACTTCGCAGCTCAAGTAAAATTCTCGGAATGGATTACCCCAAACCGAGGTGAACTAGCATTGCTGATGAACAAGCAAAACCCTGACATTTTCCGGAGAAGTCATACTCATATTTTTTTTATACTCTCGAAGATTAATTGATAATAGTTTCCTGCACAATTTTACCAGATCTGGCGGATACTATCAAGTAAAAATGGCCACAAAAGCGGGTTTTATAATCTGTAAACACGATTAAATCGCATGTTGCGAAGTGTCAGCCTCATTTTATAGTAGCAAATGTTTCTAATATTATTTAATGTGTCATGCATGCAGAGGCAAGATTTGTAACTCTGAGAACCAGCCCGCCCATGGGTTTGATTTTTATTACTCACCCCACCCTACAAGAGACAGTCACGAACATTCCAGTCTACAAACTGATGTCTTTTGAGAACAAAAGAAGGGATGATCCTCACTTGACTGAATTCGAAATTCCAACTTAATTTATCCAGACTGAGTGACTCGATCCGCCAAGTATTATTGATTACTAGAGGGTCAGACCACCACCGGTGTCAGAGGATGACATTTATCCCCTGGTTTATCTGGCACAGCTGGGAAATAATGGCTTTCCGTTTCACCTTGCTACGGATGAGTTGGCAAAGAAAATGTCGCTACTTATATTTTCAATTTGTTTCTCAGCTGCGTGAAAAAAATCGATTGGCTCAGAGGAGGAATTTCATAAATCCATGTAGCCAAGATGCCTCAAAGATGGGTCTTTGAAAAATAATATTCCCAGTGGTGTCTCCTTTCACGAAACCTACTTAGATGTTTGATTAATTTTCGTTAATTTGTAACGAGCTTGTTATTTAACACCATTGTCATTACGTTCCGAGATTTTTTCAGGGTCATGCCTTTCTAAAAACATTATATTATATTTCACGTATTCGTGTCGTGGGCGCTTCATGAATGCAGAGTTACAACGAAATTATCGCCAGCAATGAGCGAAGATTTAAATGCAAGTTCTGCTGCTGGAACTAAAGAACTGTCACCAACAGTCGTCGGGATTCAGTCCACAGCCATCTTTTTGCTTATGGTTTCTTCGTTGATATGCAATGCACTGGTAGGATTTGTTCTCGCTAGAAAACCGGAATTGTTGTCACATTCTTCCAGCAAGCTTCTCATGAACTTGACTGCATCTAGCTTCATCTTTTCGCTTATCGTTTTGCCATTTGTTTTTGCTTCGTCTGTGAGACAGGACTGGTTGTTCGGTAAGGCTTGGTGTCAAACTAGCGGTTTTCTAACAGTTTTACTCTCCGCAACATCTTTGGCAATGGTAATGTTTTTAAGCATCGATCGTTATCACTGCATAGTGAATCCGTTAACTTACGCTACCAGAATGTCACCAGCACGCACAAATTTTTTCATTTTGTTTTCATGGCTGGCATGCTTGTTCTTGGCTTCGCTGCCTCTCGTCGGCTGGGGAAAATATGGCTATGAACACGCAAAATTTTCTTGCACTGTTATTTGGAGTGACACGATAAGTGGGGGCTATACGAAACTTTATTCCGTTGTGACTTTGTTTGTGCCATTGCTGGTCATGATAGTGACCTACTATTATATTTTAAAAGCTGCTCGTCGACAAGCTCGAGTAGGGCAAATAGCGGTTCTGCCTGCGACAAATGTGGGTCCAAGGACAAACCGCAACTCTATAACATCAAACACGAGTGCGTTTAGCGGATCAAAAGCCTTGCGTACAACTTTTCTTGTTCTAGGGATGGTAATATTTTGTTGGGGTCCATACGTGATAGAGATTATTCTAGAATCGGAGCGAGTGCTTGTGCGGTATGAGATACAGACTACGTTTGTGATGGTGTCTCATTCAAGCGCATTACTGTATCCTGTTATTTATGGATTTCACATAAGAGCGATCAGACGGAGTATCAAGAGACTTGTAACCTCGAACTTACGGTGTGGTAATAATTTTGTTCGACCCTCCAGCGAAACGGGATTTGTCGTATCACCCCAGGCAATGTTCAGAAATAGATCGGCTTCGGAGGGTTCTGTGAATT
This sequence comes from Pocillopora verrucosa, assembly GCF_036669915.1. Taxonomy (NCBI): domain Eukaryota; kingdom Metazoa; phylum Cnidaria; class Anthozoa; order Scleractinia; family Pocilloporidae; genus Pocillopora; species Pocillopora verrucosa. Next base: position 22,986,050 of record NC_089317.1, read on the forward strand.
CGTTCGACATGGCCTGGTCGCCCCGGCGAGAGAGCGAGAGTCTGTGGACATTGCCAGCGATCAAAGAAGAGATTGAAAATCAACCCACAAACAGAACTCATTCGACCGAAGTCACAGACCTAGAGGTTTTCAATCTTCCGGGTAGCTGCGTCTAAAAACAACTCAAGATTTTCTGTGCTATTTAAAACTGACAAATACATAACTGAAAAATAGAAAAAAAATTTGCGAAGAAGATTAACATTGTTATTAACATCCCTGTGATGTTTGTCGTGCCTGGAGCCGGAATGTTTGAAATATTCTTCACGAATCCTATTGAAAACTACTCGAGAAGTCAATCAGTTTTCTCTACAGCTTTCAAAAGCATCACAGGGAGATGTTGATCCATAGCTATAAAAGTAAAAGCTATATTTCTAAACAAATGGCATTAGTTGTTTCCATCACATATACTGGCATCTTCACACCGGAAGTGTCTGGGTGGCCTTTTCCCGCCAAATTGGCGTCCACGGAATGTTTAGATTGGACGCGGGAGGACACGTTTCCTCTTTCGGTGTCAGGTTCTGCTATTTGTCACACAGACCACCCAGTCTGGCGTGAAATTCTTGCCAAAACGGATAGGAAAAGGCGTGCGGTCTTCTCACTTTTAGACTTATCCACTAAGTTTAGCCTGTTAACCACGTAATTCAATCTCACTCCAAGGATTACTCTTCTCTGCTTCTCTTCTTTCGGAAGTCGGGGGAGGAAAAAGTAGAAGATCAGCGACCCTTAGGACTGGGTCACTTAACATTTTTAAAATTTATGGATGACTTTCCGCTTTTTTAGCGAAAAAAGTTGTGCAAACTGATGATCTAACCCTCAAACCACCAACTCCCCCCTCCCCCCCCCCCACACACACACACATACACACACCCTCTCACCCTCGTTCCGAACCTTGTCCTTTTTCCCTAGGAAGTCTTCATGTTTCTCAAGTCTTAAAAGAAATAGATTCAGAGGGGATTTCTGCAGGAACGCTTAATATTTCTTAAGATACTTAGATAGTACCTGTTGCAGAGATTCCTGTATACTACTGCCACAAATTATCTATGATCTTCAATGAGAGGTTCAGCTCGGGCGCTGACAAGTTTCCTGATCCAATGTATTCTTTACACAGGAACGACTGGGTTCAAATTCAGACCCGATACTTATCCAAAATACGTTGGAAAAAGTCGAAGCCAGTAACACGTCAACCCAGGGGTCGCCTTTTAGTTTGAAATGAGCAATTTTGTCACAATTTAAGTAATTCGCCGGGAATGTAAGTCACACAACACCATCACGTAATGTGACGATTTTAAGGTTTTTCTTGTGACGCCACAAGCCCGTCACTGTTTGTCACTGAGGGAAACAACCTGATTCCTAGGCCCCTCTCGTTACGTCATTTCGAGCGAGGACCCTTATGACTAAAAGGCAGCAACACCAGGGAAGGGGTCATTGATGAGGCGTGAAATGAAGGAATGAAATTTTCCCTTTATTACTCGGGCTTTCCCGAAGGAAATGCCCGATTTGAAATTCCGGCTTCGTTTTTTTTTTTTTACATCGGCATACAAAGACAGAAAACTGTTAAAGTTTCTTCCCAACAGAAAGCCTGAGTGAACGCAATATGCGTCTAGTTTTATTGGAGAAATGATTGTTAACCTTTAGGCCAAACCGCTGATTACGACGCGTCCTTTAATTTTCGTCGCAACGGTTGTTTACGATATATACACACAAGCATCGATATATTTGCCCGGGTGCACACAAAGACACCTCTTTTCTATGTTAAGTTTTACGTGGAATTGCTTCAACTTACCTCGTGTGAAGTAAATTTTAGTACTGATGCATATCTAAAACCAAGTTTGAAATTACAATGTAGCTTGCAGCTAACGTCAAGAATTTCGGTATTCCGCCGCCATGGATTCTCAAAGCAGACTACGAAGAATTATGGTAAATTGAATCTACAAGCGTTCTTAAAAACTAGCCGCAACCTGATTTGCTACGCTCCTTACTGTCTGTGTCGATAGTAAGTGGCCAAGCAGTGGACAGCCATAAAAAAAATAAATTAAAAAACACGAGCCTGCCTTGTCAAATTTTCAAGGGTCTCAGGGGGTTTAACTACCAGTCGTCAAACGGTCTGATATGCTGAAAATAGTGCTAGAAACGAACCAATGTTTGGTGGCAGGAGTGTCATGTCTGAGACCTGATTCGAAGCGGCAAGTCAAGTAGATATTTCAGTGAGTTATTTACGACAGGTACCGCTGGTCACGTGTTTTTGCAGTCACGATGGGATATAGAGTTTCCGAGAGCATATGGTCTGTGTTTGAGGGTAAGTTTTAGCTTCTGCTAAGATTGTCGAACAAGGTTTCATTTGTAATTAACGGAACAAGGCACAAAAAACCTTGTAAGTATCGATCAGTTTTTGTTTAGCTTTCTTATCCTTTGTGATTTGGTTGTCCTTTTGCTTTAATCAGCGGATTTATGCATTTGATTTCAGTGAATCGTTGTTCATGTAATAAAACTGGAGTTTACCGTTCAGCGCATCTCAAGCTTTCTTGTTGCCGCTTTCTAGTAGTGAACATTGGGTTCCTACAAGGAGGCTACAAGGGGAAATTGCTTGAGGCTGTTTCTCAAGTCGACCGCAGATCAAAAGAATGACTTCTTATCAATTGAAACGTTACTAACTTCCAGGTCGGTCAAGGTTAGATCGTTTTTAGTCGAAAACCGTGAGAAAACGAACTGAGCTAAAAGTGAGTCAGGAAATAACGGAATCCATTCAGAATCATTAACCCTTTAACTCCCAGAAGTGATTAACATGTAACTAATCCTTATAATATCCATACATTATTGAGCAAACAGGTAATGTGAAAACTCAAACTTAGACAAGTAAAAGTTGTTATCTTGATCTATCACCAAATTCTTGTCACCAATTTACCAAGGAATGAGTAGAAGTAAGAGGGGAGAATTAACAATCAGATCTTGGGAGTTAAAGGATTAAGGAAGACTTTGTGGACCTGTGGTGCTGCGTCGGTGGGAGAGTATAGCAGGTAATTTAGTGTTAACAACTGGGTTGAAAACGTAAATTAGCCACCGTAAAGGGTAAAAAAGCTGACGTTTCGAGCGTTAGCCCTTCGTCAGAGCGATTAGATAGGTTTTCTATACACCATCTGTCTGACTTAACGAGTGATACAGGACTTTTGAAATCCTAGAAACGGACAAAAACATATTACATATGAGAATGAGAAACGTCAGCTTTTTTACCCTTTACGGTGGCTAATTTACGTTTTCAACCCAGTTGTTAACACTAAATTACCTGCTTTGTGGACCTTGACCTTGTCACGTTTCACTGAACACAATAACAAAAGAGTCACTGTGAGTCCACGCTTTATTAGTAATGAGTTTCTCGAAACTTGAATTTTTATCAATTTACCCCCAGGGACGTTGCTTTTTAAAACATGCTATAGCTCGAAACAAGTCGATAATGAGTGGGCCAGCTTACAGTCGACCGTGTGTTGACCTCGAATTTGCTGAGCAGTTAGTAAGGAAGTTGTACAACTTTGAAAGGATAAGCGAAATTAAGGAGTTAGACAGCTTCAGCGACCGAAACTTTTACGTTCGAGGGCATAAACGCATCACAGGTCAAGAAGAAGTCGCGAGCAACTTTTACCCTAATCATCTCGAACAAGGGGAATACGTCTTAAAAATTTTAAACTCTGATGACAGCAAGCATGGTGATCTTGTTGAAGCTGAAAACGCAGCAATGTATTTTTTGAGGGAAAGAGGCTTCCCTTGCCCGCTGTTGTTTCCTTTGGCTGGAGGTGTAGATACAAAATCACTTGTTCGAATTCCGGTGAGTTCGAATGCTAAATGTGCCGCGAACAAAAACAACATTCAAACTGCCGAATACGAATGGTGTATTGCTCGTCTGATATCCTTCCTTCCAGGCCAAACGGCAAGGAGTTTAGAGAGGAAAATGAGCTTCGAAAATCTCTTCATGGTTGGCAAGTTTATCGGGAATTTGAGCAAGGCTTTTCAGGTACGCTACCACGTGTTTAGGCATAAAACAGCGGTCTGCGGCAAACGGTTTAGTTCTCGGTTCGAACGATGATGTTAAATGGATATAACTGGAGGCGAAAAGAAGGGCAGTAATCTCACGGTATAAAAATTGATCAGAATTAATTTGCACTTAATTGATTGTGAAATTTTTGCCTATAAACTATAAGCTATGTAAACAGTATTTACTTGTGCTATAAATAAACAAATAAATTTAGCATTCAGCTATAAAATGATACCCACTTTTAGACTTACGGATGAGGCAAATTTTAAGTTGAATTAATTTTTCGTGAAAGTGTAATATTGTCGTGACACTTTAATATCATTGTTGGATTCTGAAATCATCTTGATGAACAAAGGAACCATGCAACCAGAAATCGACCCATCTCAAATCAATTAATTAATTCTCATATGTAATATGTTTTTGTCCGTTTCTAGGATTTCAAAAGTCCTGTATCACTCGTTAAGTCAGACAGATGGTGTATAGAAAACCTAGTTTCCCTCGAGTCTTGCGTTTCTTCCATTGAAGGCGAAGAAAATAAGAAGCTTGTCCGTGATGTCCTGGACCGATTTGCGACTAGCGTAACTCCGAAGATTTCTTTTTTACGGCTGGGAACAATTCACAATGACCTAACTGACACGAATCTGCTTTTTGACACGAATTTTGGTGAGCTTAGAATTTCCGGACTGATAGATTTTGGTGACATTCGCTTGTCATGTTATCTGTTTGAATTGGCGACGGCTGTGGCCTCATTCACCAAGGAAGACGACGTCTTTGTGTCTAGCGGTTACTTTATATCTGGTTACGAGGCTGTTTTTCCTCTCACTAGTCAAGAGTTTGAGCTGTTGTACGACGTCATCTGCGCTCGATTGTGTCAAGTTTTCCTTATAACATCAGAAACAGAGAAAGAATGTCCAAACAACGAATATGTAAAGAAATTAAAGATGGATTACCTGATGAAATTGAAAGCTTGGTCGTCAAACTCGAGGGATGAAGTTATGTCGGTTTGGCGGAAAATTGGGAGACACAGACACAAACTGTACCAGGCTTACACAGAATAAACCTAGGTTATTGCATGTCAATACTCCTGACTAATCATTCCTGCACACGTAGCTGACCAATAAAGCATTTCTAAGCAGTGCCTAAGAACGTACGCATGCAAGTGCAAATTAACCTGACCGCCGTTCCTATCCCGATTCTAAGGATTTATTCAGTGTCAAAAGAAAAAAACCATACCAGACAATCGAGATAGAAATGTTTAATGTATCATTTGAAATTTTCTACTAGTATGCCGACACAGCTACCATGCAGCACTTTCATTTGACGAATGAAAGTAGACAAAGTATGTAATCAATCCTCTCTGTTAAGGAAGCTGTTCCTGTAAACAACTATTTCTTTCATCTACCGTAGTTTAACTATAATTCTGTCGCCTTATTCGTGGCAATTTTTAATTTATGTTGCAAATCCTTTGTTAGTTTTCTCAGACCCAACGAAGGATATAGGAAATCTAAGGAAGAAAGTCCCTTATAAAGTGTGAATGTCTCGTATTTTCGTCGGAACGAAACCTGGAGAACATAGTTGAATTTAATTCGCTGGTTAAGTGATACACTTACTAAACAACTCAAAAGGCTGGGGAAGCTGTTACAGGAGAGTCTGAGCGAGTCAACAGTGATATATGTAGCTTACTGTACAAAAATCTAATGAAGAGCACAGGAGAATGAAAGTGAAACAGACTAGTGATGATGAAATAATTTTGCCTTTCAACGCTTTACTTAATACCGTATTACCGACTGAAGTTTCTATTTGTAAATTATCGGTGGCGAACATCTTGATGGTTGCAAACTTCAGAAAAACATTGTGACCCATAAGACATCGCTCGCTTTCTTGAATGCTGCACTTTTGCGTAGACTGTGGGCACATCTTCATCACCATAATTATGATAAAAGTATATTTCCAATTTTTTTTATAGTGCTATGTTGCCAATAATTTTAATTAGGGTAAGAGAAAATGATCGTGTTTTCTGCCTTTAATTTAGCTGGCAGTGGTTACTTTAAGCTTTCGTGTTTGTTTGAAACTGTTGCCGTCTATTTGTCGACAACTAATACCTTTCACAGCAGGTGGTACAACTAAACATTGCAAATTACAACGATGTTATTTGACCGTATTACGGCGGTTATTGTTCAAGCCTTAGCAAGTGAAATTGACTATCAATTTAGAAAAGCTATTATTTGCATGGTAAATATTATTTTTCACCTGTAATAATTTATGTAATTTCACTGATCCGTACCTCGACCTAAGAAATGATATTTTATAACATCACTGTTGCTTGCGTGCAGAATCCAAGTTTCGCAATTATTTTAAATTTTTATAGGTCAAACTCGCTAATCAAAGACAGCAGAATTGAAGTCTTTTTCGAAATTAAGAGGCGTCGAGCTTGCGTTTCATTTAGTTAATTTGCAACCTGCTCTAAAAGTCTTCTTTAATTGGGGTCCTCGTCATCGATCCTCAGCGTTCAAAACAATAGCTGTTATTTGCTCACCGTTAACATATTGTATGAAATAATTATCTCTGTGGCGTAAATTGCTTTTGTATAGTAAATCATAGAATTTCTTCTCGTCTGGAAACTGTCCGTTCGTTTACTTTGTTAGTTATAAGCCTTCAATGTAAATTTAGTTCAAAGTTAATTCTCAAGCTTTAAATGTCAAAGTACTCATTATTAAGAGAGCTAGTCATTGGCTGTTTACTTCGAGGTACCTGAGAGGCTTATCCATATTTCATTAAATTACCTCTCTAGTAGCTTTCCTTGTCTTCTTGATATTCAAAACATCCCTGCAGCTGTATTCAAACAAGAGCGCCTGTCAAGACATTTTAAACACACAAACGTTCTTGTGTGCCATTTAAAGAAATCAGACGAATCACTTGCGGAAAAATTGGCGGAAGGCGCCCACAGAATTGTCGTGATAATTTCGGGGACAAACAAAATTCTGTGTATATATCGCACAAACTTCAGATGCATCCGTAAATTGCAGTTAAGTCTGGAGCTTGCCCAGTGGGTCTTTTTCTTCATCGAAACAAAAAGGATGTTTTTGTAAAATGGACGACCGTGTTGTTATCAACGTCAGCGGAATGACATTTGAAACGAAAGAGGGGACATTGAACCGTTTTCCAGACACGCTTCTTGGAAGTCCGTCGAGAAGGCAGCAGTACTATAACCCTGTAGTACAGGAATATTTCTTTAATCGTCACCGAGTGGCATTCGAATCAATTTTATTTTATTACCAGTCTGGAGGACGACTTATTTGGCCTGACGATATTCCTGCCAGCGTTTTTACGGAAGAAGTTGAATTTTTCCAGTTAGGGGAACAAGCTTTGAAGAGTGTTGCAAGGTGTTTGTATCAAAATCGTCGTGCGCAACACGCTGAGCCACCGCAATGGACATTTCAACGCCGAGTTTGGAATTTATTCGAACATCCCGACACCTCGAATTTTGCCAGGGCTATTGCGTTATTCTCAGTACTCATGATCGCTACCTCCGTGCTTATCTCATGCCTTGAGACCTTGTGCCAATTTAAAGGATGCTGCACCGAGAATAAGGAATTGATAGACGACAGCAGTAATGCAACGTTAAACAGCGAAAAAACTGATCTGCCAAGCAAAGAACAGAAAATTTGTACCCACGAAACTCCGGAAGTGTTCATAGCCCTCGAAACGACTTGCTATTCATGGTTTTTACTTGAATATACAGTACGCTTTGCGGCGGCACCAAATCGACTGGAGTTTCTTCTGTCGCCTTTAAACTTTGTGGATTTGATAGCTATTATACCTTTTTTTACTATTATGATCGGTGGGAATCGCCGACTAGTGTCTTTGGCGGTTCCCCGAATCGCTCGTCTTCTGAGAATATTTCGCATTTTAAAACTAACACGATATTCGAATGGACTGAAAATTATGATGTATACTTTACGCGCGAGCCTTAATGAGCTAGAGATGATGATATTATTTATGTTTATGATAGTGATTCTTTCCTCGAGTGCCGTTTTTTACACAGATCTCGGAATAGATGGAAGCCATTTTTCCAGCATTCCTGACGCATTCTGGTGGAGTGTTACGACAGTGAGTACCGTTGGATACGGAGATTATTACCCCATGACAAGTTTTGGAAAAGTTGTTGGGGGCATTTGTGCTGTGTTTGGCGTTCTGGCGTTTTCTTTACCAGTCATGGCCTTCGCGAAAAATTTCAACGCTTATCTGAAAGGCGAGCCGATTCGTAGACATATCGAGAGTAAAACTAGACGCACTCCAGGGAAGCGCAAAACAAATGACTTATCTTCCTAACGGTGGGAAACACTTCCGTGTACGTACATTTTAAAAGAAAGAAAATTCTTTCTCATTGCCATGTAGATGTTTTGGAACACCAATCCGCTAACGCCAAATTTTGTCAGTGGTAAAGTCGATTGATTTACCATTAAAAAAAATTGAGGTGAGAAGTCGGTTTTAATTTTGAATTTCAAATCCGTCTATGCGTCGAAACAAAACAATGGAACGAAGATTAATTTCATCCACGCTACTGATTCACCTTAGTATATCACAGCACAAACGTGTTTACGAAAGCAGTTTCTTCCTACGAAATATTAAAATTAGTTTCTTGAATCATTTGCTTTGTGTTTTTACTATTGTTATGACCCGCTCCAAAGGGCCATGTCAGAAATTTTACTCCAAGAGGCAAGGTTGTGTTTGTAAAACAATTCGATTGTGAAGAGCTAAACACGGTTACGTGTCAGTAAAATTGAAAAGGGACCTGCTGCTTTTAATTATAACAAAGAGGCGTTCTTTGGGTAAAATACTGAGAGCTTAGCCTCAGACCATCTCAACGCCGCGACAAGATGCCGGTGATGCGTTACTGTACACCTAATTTACATTCACTCAGCTTTAAACAGCCACGTTGCAGAATAGTATTTTCACAGTACATGTCAGGCAAAATGCATAGCAAGAATTGTAATATATTGAAAATTTAAACCTCGTTTAAAAGCGAAGAAAATCATAGGCAGAGACTAAATAAAGAACTAATTCAATTTGATTAAAAAGCTGGTTTCCCGGTCGGAGCCTTCTAAAGTACTTTGAAAGCTGTTCGCAAAACATATGAAGTGCTTTAGAAATATATCTGCCCCCGCAGTAGAAAATATTCATATCGTGGCATCAATCTTGGAGAAGAATAATCACCTTTACAGCGGTTTAGCTAAAGGGGTGTAATTACGACATCAGAGAGAGAATTTCGGGTCTACAGTCGGCGGCGGGAGCGGAAACATTTTTACCTTAGTTTATAAAATATTTACCAGTACTACATCATAAAATTTTGGGAAATTGAATAAGGTGGAAAGCCATGTAAGGTACGACGATGATTCGTAAAATCAATAATTAGGTGCGAATGTTTTTAAAAATTGATATTGGTACGTGCTGAATTAACGAGATGCAAAGTGAAAATGGTCAATTTGATCGAAGGCCGACGATTTCAACCATCTAAAAACAAAAGAAAGGCTACTTGAATTTTATAGTGTTAACACCAACAGAATATCAAAAGGACTAAAACTGTGATTGATATCAATAAAAATCCCGATAAAAATGATAACAATAATTATAATTGTTATTTTTACTATTATTATTGGAATATTTTCAATAAATTACAAAGCTACTGAATCGTCTCCTCGAAAATGATTGATCGCACTGAAACAAAACCGCGAACGTTCAACCCTTTATATCCTGAAAATTTGTCCTCATATTCTCCACAATGGTCAATTCACTTTTTTTATGTTGCTGAAGAGGAGAATTTGTTTGACAATCAGGAGCTCCTGAAATTGGTTATCATTTCCTTTATTTTTGAACCCCAGGGGTTCGACTGTTGAGGCTTAGCACTTTTGACAGTTTTTATTTGTAATTGCAGATTGTATTGAATGTGGTTTTATAAAATTTCCTTGGGACATCGGAATAATTCACCATCGCTCTTTGCTTATTCAGAATAATCTAGAATTCTTTAAGTCCTCCAACGCTTAGCGGAATATGTGGGCGTTTTATGGGCAACAGAGTGTGCAAAGATATTGTTAGCGGGCGTATGCAATTCTACTCTTTTCTCATTGGAAACTGGAAAACTGCTTTTAGGTAGGAATCGTGATTTTTTCAGGACGCCGTAAACGCAAAAACTTTTCCTATATCGTCGATGGATCCTGCGTTTTTTTTTTTTTTTTAAACACGCCAATTTGACACAGCTTTGCGTGAGTCCACCAATACAAAAAATTTTAACTTGTAATCGCGGTTTTCGTAGAATCTGCAGATCTTTTAACAATAAAACATCACTCGGAAAACATAGCAACGGCACCCAAACAATTACATAAAGTAGCAATAGAAGAGTGTACCGCTGTCCGTATTTTTCTAGAGAGCGTGTGGACTCGTTAGGGCAGCGCTTTCTGATATTTAAGAAACTAGGGATGACCGTTCAATATTTGGGTCCGGCGGCGCTTTTTCAAGGTAAGACATAAAAGGAACCCGGGTGGCACGATAAGTTCTTTGTTTCAGTAGTTTGTTACCGAACAAAGTTATCTCAATTCATAAACAATAGGACAAGAGAGCCTTTCAATTATATGTTGTAAAACCATAGCCAAAGTGATCACTACAGCCAATACGAGCATAGACCAGGAAAACGAGAGAGACCATCACGTGATTGATTATAGTATTTTCATTTGATTGGTTGAGAGGGTGGTTCGACTTTTCTGGACCAATCGAAGAGCAAAGTGAAGTAAAAACTAAAGAAATCTTGATTTACTTTAGACACTAGACTAAAAATTGCTCTAGTTTCTATAGAAGCTACTGTGTAACTCTGTAAGCAAGTCAAGAAACTCAGTTGATTGTTAAAATGAGGTTTTTCCCATTCACATATTTTAGCCAGCACTTGCAAAGTTATCCCATCTTCATCAGGTAGTTAAAATGCAAATGTTAACCATCCAGCCATAAGGAAGTATGCACCATACGGAGCTAACTTTCCATATGATTTGTCCTTTTTTAGTCCAACTAAATAACAACTAAAACAAAGAAATGTTAAAATATTTTTTAGTACAAAATAAATCAAAGTACAATTACAAAAAAAGTATATTATGAGGTACAGTTATATAATTAAAAAGTTTCTTTAGTAATGTGCCAGTCCCAACTTCTTCAAAAAGGCACAATTATTACAATTAGACTGCAAAACATTTCTTGTGAAAATGATTTTTCGTTTAGATGATAACAAAAATTCATATCATAGACCTAGCAATTGGTCTTCTTCTAAGAAGAGTGAAACAAGATGAACAGGACAGAACAGGGCAGACCAGGAATTATAACAACTTCTATGCCAACACCTCACACTCTTATTGGATAAAGCCAATCACCACCATGGCAAAAGAGGCAAGGAGGGCCTGGAACCAGACTCAAAAATGGTCATCTGCTGTGCAGCTCTAGCAATTGATGCACTAGGCTTCATGTGGAGCTTTTGCTCAAACAGGATTAAGTACATTTAAGTAAGTAAAAAAGTAAGAAAGCAATGTTTGAAAAAAATCCATCTTTGTTATGAGGCAAACACGATATCTGGGGTTGAAATTGTTACAATTTAAGTTTAAAGAGATTTTAAAAAAAATTGACATAGTAAGCTAACTTGCAATGATGATGTAGATTTACCTGCCAGAAAATAGAAGAATTCCAGTACAAATTAAACTGCCAGCCTGATTCAGAAAAAAAAAGCCACTTACTACATTTAGTATTTGATTACAAACATAGATTCTCAAATTAAAGTCCCAGGCAATTATTTCAAGTCTAGCTTACTGTTGGAGGGGAGGGGGGATGGAGTGTTTCTCTGAATTCCCACAATGTCTGGTAGGTTACTTCCTTCTACAACTTCAATTCATTATCCACAAAAATGATGAGAAGGTTTTGTTGTGGTTCAAGGCTAAAAAAGATTAATCTTTCAGCATCATACCTAATTTGTAGTCATGCAATTGAAACAGCTTTATCTTACCAGATTGGGTCTTTTAGCAAAGGGAACAGCTAATAACACCAAATTATGAAGATGGTGATACAGGTTACCAGTCATGAAGGACTGAAAAAAAAAGAGATGGATACAGGTTACCAGTCATGAAGGACTGAAAAAAAGAGATGGATACATGTTACCAATCATGAAGGACTGAAAAAGAAAAGATGACATAAGCCTTCGAAATGTCTCCATCCAAGGAGATGTTTGCAATTTTTGGAAAATAATACCTGAGCATTTTGCCATTTCAAGTGCATATGAATTGGGGTATCCTTTTAAGTAAGCAGCTAATTACAATTTTTTTTAAACACTGATTTTTGTTCCCAACATTGCACCTAAATTTAAGATCAGGGATATGTCTTAACTTAAGAAAAAAAAACAAAAGCAGATTCCCAGTATTGTTTATTTGAATTTACCTCTTTGTATTTTTTGGCGTCTTCTTCATTAAGGAACGAGGCTGTAATAAGATTGTAAATCAAAAAGTTTCATGGTTGTACGTCCTATATTGATCGATTCACATGTCGTTTAAGTGATTCGACCACTGTTTCATAAAATTTTACTCAACACAAGACATTAACACAGTTTGTTAGTGGAGTACGTAAAATGAAAATGAGTATAATTACCATGAGATCCGTATGCACCTAATGCAATAGCCAATACTCCAGATACACCAGCTATTTTGTGGAAAACAGTTGGAGAAAAATGGAGCATACTCGACAACATTGTGGAACAAAATCTACAAGGAAACGACGGCGCAGGTAAGTCAGCGGTAATACACACAAAGAAACGCGCAAACTAAATTATTTGGCGGGAAATCAAGATGGCGGACGAAGAGGAGCTCTACCTTGCAAACCTTGATGAATTTGTAAACGATGAGAATAGAATTGTAAGCTTTTTGCATAGCACTTTTTTAAATGTACCTGCTTAATTATTTTCTTAAAAAAATTTTTTTGGTATAGTGTTATGTTTCTTGCTTTTTTTATTTCAGGTAACTTACAAATGGTTGAGTCGAACGTTGTCAGTATCCACAAACAGAGCGAAACAGTAAGCTAGATTTAAATATATACTCTTAAACATTGATTATGTTATGTTATTTCTTCTGCCTTTGCTTTGTCTATGCTTCAAAGGATTGAGTTTTATCTGCAAAATGTCACGGCACGTTACGGACGAATCAACTGAAACGAATGTCAATTGCAATGCAAGCTTGTATGTTTTTAGCAATCTTCAAAGCGACGTTTAAAATCACTGTTTTATTTATACGAATTACAGTCGGTTACTCCTTTTTGTTTAAGCTTATTTGCATTCTTTGTGGAAAGGATGTGAGCCTGTGTTTGTTTGTAAGAGACCATTCACTCCAATTTTCCGTAGACGAAGAAAAATAAAGAATATACGAAAATAAAAATATGTACTGAAGGATTCCTTGTTTATGAATTTTTTCCTGATAGGACGACATAATGTGAGTCAGATAATTTAGTGAATACAATATTTGGTAAAATTTCCGCACAGCCCCATACCATTGTAAAACAAATCTGTTTTTCCAATGGCAATTTATTATTTTTGTCATTGTTTTCTCTATCCAAGAACTGAATGCTTGGTTTGTTTTGTTTTGTTTTTTTTCCATATTGTTTTTTCATATTTTTTTTTTTTTTTTTTTTGACAGGATGCTGTATGCCTTTGTTCAGAAACAGAAGAGGTCTAATTCTGGATCTGATATTAATGTAACTTACTTGATTGGAGGAAGATGTTCAGTGGATGGAGATATGGTGAGATTTTCATTTTACATGTTCCTCTAGAACTCCCAAAACCTAAAGATGTTTGTTATGATGTTATCTCAGGGAATTGTGATGAAAGGGCTATGTAGAAATATGAGATCTACACACTAATTTAACATTATAATCTAAAAATTCAAGCCTCTATTTTCCTATGGTAATGTATAATTTCCATCTTGTGGCTTTCCTGTAACCTTTCTTTTTCTTGTCCCCTTTTTGTCTAAGATCAATCATTTTATTTATTATATTGAACTCAAGTTTGCATCAGTAGAAACTAAACTCAATACAAACTGGAGGCTCATACCATGAATTGAAAATGCTCATTTTGTTTCAGGTACATAGATTTGTTATTACTCAGGATGAAAAGCTAGAAGGTACCAAGTAGACATACCTTCAGTATGAATTACTTAGTTGATTCCTATTTAAGGGTGTTAAATAATCTGTAACTCACTTATGGGAAATGTCTGTTTTTTTAAACATGGTGGCAAACTCGAGTTAGGCTCAATCCCTGGGTGTGATTTGGTTTAAGTTTGCTGCCTATTCTCATGTAGAGTTTGGGATTGGTTCTTCTTTTTGTCCCAAGGGTTTTGATCTTGATTATGTGATCTTCTTCCCTCCACAAAACCTAACTCTCCAATTTCCAATTCACTCCATTAGTGGTGGTTGAAGAACCAATTTGTGAAATACCATGATGAACGTCAATTTATTTTATTCATTTATTTAGTTAGTGATTGTGATATTTAAGGAATTGTTATATAGTAACCAATGTTGGTATTTTTTTTACTTATTTTTAGAAACTAAAAAGAACTTCTCTTTTTTGACTTCTTTACACATCTACAGCGTACAGAAATGTAAATTAAAGGTGATGTTATTTATTCACTCTCATGGTCATTTATTTAGTGTGATAGCAATTAATGTCTTGTCTAAGGAATCTTAAAGTGTCAGTAATGAAGAAGTAAACTTTCATATTCTATTTCTAGGATGCAAATGCATTATACACTGTTGACTATGATGTACAGCAGCAGTGTGGCAATGAAACTAATAGGTATGTTTTGCTCTCTAATTTTCCACACGAGTGTGAATTTTCTTGACAGTATTGATAGTTTTACTTATCTGATAGATAAGTAATGTTGACTTGGAGAGTTTGGTAATTTTGTCATCCCTTGAACTCTCAAGATCTAATTGTTAATTCTCCCCTCTAGCTGCTACACATTTCCTTGTAAATAAGTTACAGGAATTTGGTGTTAAATCAAGATAACAACTTTTATCTGATGAGGTTGAGTATTCTCATTACTTGTTCACTGAATAGTGTACAGATATCTTAGGGAGAAGTTACATGTTATTCACTTTTGGGTTTAAAGGGTTAGTCTAACTGTTAGTAGCTTTCATATTGGTCAATACCACAAAGAAATACAAAGTAGCAGAAAAGTATTGTGAAATAATGACCAGTTTGTCTTTCACATGTAGGTGGAGCCATATCTACTGTTCAGCTGCAGTACCTCTAGCAGATAAAGGTGTTAACAGAGGTACCCAACACGTGAATGGGGCGACAGATGGTCATGGTACCAAAATGACTAATGGAACTGGTGAAGTACACTCATCTTCAAGGGGTAAATGTACTGTAGGCCTGGTGTTATTATGAAGTTCGCTGTTGATGAGCACAATAAGTGCCAAACTGCATTACGTATCTTATGCCTCTGATTTGAGGTACATCACTGGTGGTTATTAAAATTTGAAAAATCTCTTTGTTCTCTAGGAGCTTCTAATTCAGCATTTGACCAAAAAACTAAGGTTTGTATCTGTTACCTAAGTGAAAATACATGCTGTTAGATAATGTGTAATATAGTTTAAAATTAGTTCCATTTCAGTACATTGCAGAGTGATTTTATCTGACCTTCCTTTTTTGACAGACAGACATTCAAAACCACAACATATATAACTTCTTCATCAGTTTGTCTTTCTATTCATCAATAATTTTCTGCTATTCATATGTCTATCTATCCATCCATTCATCTATTTGATAATTTTTTCTCTCATTTGTTAGTTTTTGAAATAACTTTATCATTTCAATGTTCCTGTAAGAATCTAAATTTGTTCATGTGTGTAAAACTGTTCAAAAAATAGACAGCAACTTCAAAGCCAAAGAAAGGACAGATGCCAACCATGGAGATGTTCTCAGCAAAGTCTACCACTAAAAATGACAAGCATATTGGTGAAAATCCACCTGCTGAAAAAAATGGAAGAGATTATCAGGTGTGTGTTACAGTAATGATACCTGATTCACAGGAGTTTTCATAAATCCTCCAACTCCTAACATCTAAATATCATTATATATGAAAATCATTTTGATTGGCTCTCCCTTATCCTCTATTGTAGTAGAGATGCATAGATGACATTATCATGTGCACTGTTTTGCTCTTTTATCATACAAAACAAATAGATTTAATGTTGCCATGGGCCTTTACAGTAATATATAACAGAACATGGTTAAATTGGGCAAGTACATCAGTTACACACTTAGTTGCAAGTCATGTGGGGCTTCTTTGTTTTTACCAAGTTTTGACATCATCTGTGATCTATTACTGAAGAGATTTACAGCAACACGAAATCTATTGGTTGAATTTTTTGCAGTGTTTGCTGTACAGGTTAAAGCAGGAGGCAATGAGAGGGTAGCAACAGGGGTTCTGATCCCATTTCACACAAATTTTAGAAAACGTTATGCATCTTGATGTAATGGGAAAACTAAAAATCTTACCTTATCTTGCCTTTCTGTAAAATTCACACATCACTTATTAATTTTGGCCATAATCACATGTCATGCATTTACCCTTTGCCACCCTCTGATGAGAGGAAGATAAAAATTTCAAATGCCAAAAGAATCAATGCTAAATTCTCTGAATTAAAATTTAAAGAAATGCATGGCACACAGTGAAAATGATTCCTGTTAGATCTTGGGAGTGAAAGTCTGAATAAGAAAATAGCTCAAGCACGTAAGCCCATTAAAATAATGTAGAAGAACTCTGGACAATAACAGTAGAGATTGGTAATAAACACTCTGACTGACTACTGTGGTCACTGAAGTCTCAGATATTATAGAATATATCTGACATGTGGATGTAGTTATAGTTTATTTAAGGCATTGACTGAGACTTCAAATCAATATCTGGCTCTGACTGTGTTATTCTTTATTCCAAGAATGATCAAGCAAAGCCCAACAATAGCAACAAAAGTGGTAGCATGATGTCATTTTTTGGAAAATCCATATCAGGTTTGTAAGTTAAGTTATTAGCTACCACCAGGGTCCTTTCTTGAGAGAGGAATGGAGAGGACCTTGGGAACGAGGTTGAAGATAGTGCTAGTACTTTGATTATTGAGTGTTAACCTCAGATTACATAGCTTTAAATGAGAGATGTAACTTTTTTTCTACACTCAGCAAAAAAAGTTTCAGAAAAGCCAAGCAGTAAAGGAAATGAGAAAGAAGTTAATCGACACAAAGGCAAAAAAGCTTCAGACACTGCAGGAGATGAGACAGAACTTAAACCAGCAAAATCTCAAACAGCCCCAAAGAAACAAGATCAAGCTGTGGAAAATCAAAACTCAAAGAAAAGGTATTTACTTGTTTGCAGACTGGATTACTTAGCATGTCATATTCAGTTCAGATGGACTTCAGAGGTACATCAGCTTGTCTGATAAAAATATTAATTTATGTAAATGGTTTTTCTTTCTTCCAGGGAATTGTCCTCTGAGGATGAGGAGGTAAAAATATTTATTTATTTATTTATTTATTTAAATTGAAAGGTTATGGATGAGTTGTAGATGTTTTCTCAGTTTTTCTTTTCATAGAGCAAATTAAGTCATCGTTCCTACTCCCTAGATGGATTTCTAGCTGATGTGTATGAAAATGTTTTAGAGTGTATCAAGAGATCCTTCAAGAAATGATGTCTCAACGAGAAAAAGGACAATTTTCGCATACGTACATTGTTATAGGCTTCATGTTACAAAATGTATATGGGCCATTGATGATATATTCTTATAGGACGGGGGAACAAAACACTATGGTTCCCTTTCCCCCCCCCCCCCCCCCCGTTATAATATAGACATAAACATTTTTAACATTTCGACCCCTAAAAGTGACTTGCATCCAATTTTTTCCTCACAGTATCACCTTTACGTCACTTTAAGGTCACAAAAAAGGAAATGATCACCAACTAAAGACGCTCTTGATAGTTAAACAAATTGTCCTTGTCAGCACCTTAAGAAATGTATCAAAGCCATATGGGGAATACGAATGCTGATGTTAGGGTGTTGGGTATTAAGGTAGTTTATCTGTTGTCAGTCTGGCTCGGCAGGTGTAATATCGTTTTGGAAACATCTGGTTTTAGCGTATGTTTGAAATGCATGTGCTTCAGCCGAAGAAAACCAGAATTAATATTGATTTCAAATTTTGGTGAAAAATTTATTGTAAATTTATTATTCTGCGATTTGTTTGCAGGAACCTTTGCCTCCCAAAACTTCCAAAATTGTGAATTCAAGTGCTGCAGGTATGATAAACTAATTATAATTTTGAAAGATGTTTTTCGTCTTATCACGAGCGTGGGACAAAGAAAAAAATCCTGAGTCCCCATGAGGAATCAAAACTTACCATCTCTGTGGCTCAGTGGTAGAACATCGGAGCGCGGAATCCGAAGGTCTGAAGGTCTTTCAAAAAACACAAGACGAAAAACATCTTTCATTATTTCTTAACCGAGCTTAAAACTTATCATCTCTCTTATTTCTAATTATAATTTTCTCAAATCGTAATAGAATGAGTCAAAAATACCAAGTTTTCGTACCAAGACCCAAACCATTCAAAGAAAGACAATTTCACGGGGTTTTTCAATACCGGAAAATTGAAATTCTTCTTACATTTTGCCGAAATAGGAAAAACAGACTTCGTGCTCGCAGGAACATCGCTGATCATAGAGCAAGCTGAGATTTTATTGTTTTGTATTTAAAAGTTGATTGGCTGGATTTGAAAATGGTGGAATCTTTGGTTTAATCGGACTGGTTTTCGTTGTAAATGCATCGTTCGTTCTTCTCTTTCTCTCTTCTTTCCTTCCCTTTCCTTGTTTCCTCGCCTTTCTTTTCGTGTTCTTTCGTTCTTTCTTCGTTCGTTTATTCGATCTGTGTTGTCGTTTTTGTTTCGGTTTTTTCCTGTTGTTTTTCATTTCTTTAATTCCTTTTTCTTTTCTTTTCAATTGTTCTCTCTTTTGTTTTCCTACGTTTTTTAGGGAACAAGGATTCAAAGAATGACAAGCAAAAGGTTAGGCTGCATTCATGATACTCGGTCGATGCAATTTTTTATTTTCTTTGGGCTGTTATTCACGGTTTTTGTTGCCATCCGAAATAGCAGGGTACAAAACTGGGCCAGAGGAGCCTCTAAAGTAAAAAAAGGGTCAATGTACACCCATGCGCAGAGTAAAGAAAATATTTATCACCAAAATTTCAATAATAATAGAATAATTGATCTTCCCGGGGTCCCAGTCCCGTGAAGAAAAACCCACTGTCATTCTAAGTGTGGATGCCATGTAATAATGTCTTCTTCATCATCTATTTACAGCAGAAAGAAGGAAAGCAGGTTGATATTTCCAAGAGGTAACTGGAACTTCACGTGGACATAGTTCACAGTGCTTTTACCTATAACGTTGTGTGACCTTTTTTGTTAAAAACTGTTAGGCCGTCCGTGTGCTAAACCGTCCGCTCAGAGCCAACGGAAGAGAGCAGTTGTTCAACGATAGGTCTAAAGCAAGCTTGAAAGGGTGGAAGGAAACTGAGGCGGAATAAAAGACATACTTATTAGGCTTTGGTTTTGCTTTTCTTACCTTGTCTTTTCCGTTTCCTTTTTGTTAATGTTATTTGTCCTTTTTTTTTTCTTTTCCCGCGCACACTGGTGCTTGAAGTTCAAGGGATTTTACTATTAGAAGTTGCTTTATAGCCAACGTTTTCCAATCTTACTCTGTTGCGAATATGGTCGATGTTTTGTGGTGTTTTAAAAAGAACCTTTTTTTTTTATAGCAAAGCGGGGAAAAAGAAAGCTGTGACAAATGAAGAGTCAGGTTGGTACTAAATTCAGCTTGTGTGATCGTGTCAGTTTGTCCGTTTTGTCAAACAGTTGGGATCCAAGTCAAAGGGCTTGTGACGGACGGTATATTTAGCGTCACCATCCTTTCAGGTTTGTTTCTCTTTATTTATCGGTCAGTTTATCTGCTCGTTTTTGTTCGATTTTCATTTTGTTCGTTTCTCTTTCTTTTTTACTTGCATTCCGGTTGGTCGTACCGCGACGAATTTTGCTTCGCAGTTTTTTTTTTTTTTTTTCACATTATTCAGGGTTTGGGTTTTTAATCATTATTTCGAATAGATTTATCACACTTTCTTTCACTTGCACTTCAGACGAAGAACGAGAAGCTAAGCCAAAAAAACGACGAAAACGAACGAAAGAGCTTCCGAAAGAAGACAGCAGCGATGATGGTAATAATGATGTAAACACTTTTAACATGGAACACCGCCTTTTCCTCGTTATGTGCTTGAGCAGCTCATGTGAGGTCGCCGTCATTCAAAAGAAATTTAAGAAAACTGCACCTCGTGTCTGTTCAGATGATAAGCGTACGACCTAAATTTCAAATGAGAAAAAATTTCCTTTCTCCTGAGTGAGAAATTATTCTTGGGAACACTAACATTTGAGGAATTGATCGTCGGAAAAAATAAATTTGTTGCTCAGAACGTCTTCTGGTTTGCCGAATCGTTGTTTGTTTGAGGCGCTTGTTCTAATACAACTGGCAATGGAATCGCATGCAAAATGTTTCGTTCCGACTGAAAGTAACGACGTTATTTTTACAGTATTTTCTTTCTGCGAGAAGTTTTTTTGTGGATGGACGACAATCCGCAAAATTTCCATGGCATACTGTTATTTGATCTTCAATGTTGAATTTTCTATTTCTCGAAAGAGCAAGACATGCCGAACAGGGACGTGATCAAGAAGCTCCCCCCTGACCAGAGGTCTTCAGCCAGTGTCAGTCCTCCGCCACAACAGCTGCCTCAACAAACAGAGAGTGGAACAGCAAGGCGACGGAAGAGAACAAGGGCACTTAAAGATAAAACATACATGAATGATGAAGGATTTATGGGTACGTGAGCAAGAATACCCCATGTTTTGATGACTGAACGTTCCCGATTAATTACAATAACAACTTCAGTGTCCGTTCTTCCGTCTGTCTGTTTTTTCGTCTACCTTTGAGTCCTTCTGCCTGTCTATTGGTTGGTCTGCTTTTCTGTTTTACTGACTTCCTTCGTCTGGCTGTCTAATTGTTTGTATCTCTGTAAGTCCTTTAGTCTGCATTCCTGTCCGCTCCTCTGCTTCGTATGCATGTTTTCCTTCCGTCTGCCTGACCATTTGTCCGTTTCTCCGTCTGTCGGTCCGTCTCCACGTTTGTCTGCAAGTCCGTGTATACATTAGTCTTTCTGTCTGTCTGTTCAATTTTCTGTGTGCCCGTCTGTCATTCTTTCTGTCAGGATAATTTGGTTTTATCAAATGTGTTTATAATTAAATTGTCCACCGTAAAGAGTTTCTAAAGCTGAAGTTTCAAGCGTTAACCCTTGGTCGGAGCGAGTCATTTCCTTTTCTCGATACGTCAGCTTAAAAGACACTTTACGGTGGTCAATTGCGTAATCACCCCCAGAGGATTAAACCAAATTATCGTACAATACCCTCCACCCCCCCCCCTCCCCTTCCCCACCCGATACAGCGCGACAGTTTGTTTAGAAGCTTACCCCTTTATTCTTTTTCTGTCTGTCAGTCTGTCTAAATATGTCTTTGTCTTGACTCCTGTAAGATGCTTGGCCAGACGTCGACTCTTCAAAAGGAACTAATGAAACAGTATTTCGAGCACCACAAGTAAAGCTTCGGTTGTGATTTGTTTGTTTTGCAGTTACCGAGAAAGTTTGGGAAACTGACTCAACCGATGCAAGTGATGGAGAACCTCAAAGAATCAATCCTACTGAGAAAGAGAAACAACCCTCCCCAGCAAAGAAAATAATCAAGAAGACCTGTGCAGATGTTAAAAACAAAGCTGCTAGACAATCGTCGCTGACAAGTTTCTTTAAGAAATCGTGAATAAAAACTTTCGGTACATGTTTGGTTCCTGTAGAATCAGTTAAAAGTACTCTAACAAAATAACACTTATCCAACACCTAATCCTCTATTTGTTTGGTTACCTGCTGCCACAAATGGTATTTAAGAACACGAATTATGTCAGTCTTTGTCATGGATGTCGTTGTGTTGTGTGACATCATCTCTGTTAACCAACAAGAAGTCAGGGAAAACGAAGTCTCCAGTAAATGAGAACTCATTCATCTTGACCTCGCCTCTTTATGATGGAAGATGCTAGCACAGCTTTCTGTGATGTCGAGGTGCTAGTTGTATGTAAGAGTTGTAATAAACTTCCGTTTTTTGTCGAAATAGTTGACTTTTGTAGTTTAATTTGTTTACGTTTTTCTGTGACCTCTGCACATCATTTCCTTCTCTATTGCAAACTTTTTGTAGTAGCCTAGATAGCGACTCCATCAGTCAAAACTCTCACATTACCGTTACACTTCCAGTGTAATGATTTTATTTCGGCTCAGAGCTTATTTTGGCAGAAAAAAACATCTCCCAGCTTGATTAGGGTCTCAGAGAACTGACTTTTCTCCAAGTGGTACTCCTGGATGTCTTTTCCATCACTTGTTATTTTGTCACGGCAATATATCTCAATTAAACATTCACTGAATTTAAAAATTGTAGAAAAGTAGTGCAATTATTATTTTTACCAAACACTTTAAGTCTAATGTTGTCATTCCAATGTGAGAGGTCATTTTAGCTAAAATTTTCAAACTTTACTGATCTCAATGGCAGTTTTACTTCACTGCGGGTTGAAAATCATATGCCAGTACATATGTATGTTACCCACGAAATTGTTTATAACTGCGAATATGGCGTCTCAAACCATGTGCATGCAACTCATAGAGCACTGTATCACGTGCTGATGTAAAGTCAAAATCAAAACGTGGATTTAGCTTTTATATGTTGAAACTTAGAAGACTTAAATCTTCATTTTAACTGGTCTGATCTTTGTATTATTTGCATTGTTAGGGGGTCGATAATCTTCATAATATCGTGCTCTAACTGGCATGCTTATACTGTTGATACGTAATATAGATTAGTTTGCCAATTACGAGTGCAATACAGTGTGGTCATAAGGTCATGTTTTTTACAAATGGATAGATCGGGAAACAATTGTACTTCCTCTACTAACAACTCATAATAAATAGGACTGAGAAAATGGCATTTTTATCTGAGTTTGTTATGATGAAATAAAGGCGCGGAAACTTTCCCACTACAGCTGCAAGTCACAAGATTCAGGAGATTCACGAGAACCGATGTCCATTATGCGGAGAATGTTAATTCTGATTTAAATAGAATGCCTTCTAAGCAAGGGACAGGGATTAAATGTGGAGGGAGGGGTGGGAATTGTGCAGCTGAAGGTGAAATACGATGTCAACCCACTCTGGTAAAATATTGTTGTGAAATAAGTTTTCTCTTCGTCGTCATGCTTTTGTTTTGAATTATGCTAGAACAAGAGTATTGATGATGTATTCCACTACTCCAGCCTCTTGACATTGTTTACAAAAATTTATGTTCAGATAAAAGATTCCGCTAAATTGGTGATAGATTACAACGCAGTTTTGTTGAACATATATGGTTCGTGCAACCTTTACATTAATGAAATAAAGGTGCTTCACTATCCTTCGCTTTGATCATTCAGCATACTTCGATTTCTCAAGTATTCTTCACAAGCCATACAACAATGCTACTGAACTACAGACAAAAGTGATAGTGTTAAAATTTCGTGCAACCTTTACTCAGCTTCGAAGCGAAACTTCAGTTATAAACCCGAGTCTCAGACATAAATAATAAGCAACTCTACATAAAACTACGGACATTTGACGCTCTGTCCTAGTATTTTCACGCTCGACTGTCATGAAATAAGGTTGCACTTGAAAAGGCGGAAGAAATCATGCTCTC
Source organism: Pocillopora verrucosa (assembly GCF_036669915.1). Lineage (NCBI taxonomy): Eukaryota > Metazoa > Cnidaria > Anthozoa > Scleractinia > Pocilloporidae > Pocillopora > Pocillopora verrucosa. Next base: position 23,010,025 of record NC_089317.1, read on the forward strand.
TCTTTTAAAGGGATGATTGCTACATCAATAGCCTGGCGAAACTCTATTTAATTGAATTTGTTAATTTAGCCAGTGTTGACCATTAAACATAAATCTATGAGTGAAGAATCGAAGATATTGTCAGCGGATTTCTAATTTATATGCTCAACTGAACTCTTACTAATGTTATGATTTCTTTGTTGGATTGATCAACCTTTTAATTTTTATGCCATTACAGAATAGATAGAGCAAATTCGTAAGTTTTGCTGAAAATGAGACCTTTTTACAACATTAACATAGGTCTTAGATAAGAAATGTGCTTAAAATCACAGATGGCTGGTGTTTTTACAAGGTTGCACGAAATTTTAACACTACCATTTTTGTCTGTGGTTCAGTAGCATTGTTGTATGGCTCGTGAAGAATACTTAAGAAACTGAAGTATGCTGAATTATCGAAGGGAACGATAGGGAAGCACCTTTACTGAATAAGCGAGGACTTGCTCAACGTAATCGAAAGTTAAAGTCTATTGTCGATTATTTTAACAAAGTTTGGCCGTTGTTCAACAAAACTGCGTTGTAATCCATCACCAATTTAGCCGAATCTTTTATCTGAACATAAATTTTAGTAAACAGTGTCTAGAGGGCGGAGAACTGACAGTGAAAAGAACATTTATTTCATTAAATCGATCTACTTATAGGAAAAACCTAATGTCTACTGATTGTGGAAAACCATGGTTTAAGGTTAGACCACGTGTAAATAACCGACCCTATATGTTTTGATCGACGATCCCGAGTGCATTTATAGAAATGGAGAAACATGCCCCTGCCAGACAGTTTCATCGGCAAAATTATAATTTTAAGTGTGTCAACTGTATGTAGTTTTATGTAGAATAACTTATCATTTGTGTCTGAGATTCGGGTTTATAACTGAAGTTTCGCTTCGAAGCTGAGTAAAGGTTGCACGAAATTTTAACACTACCAATTTTGTCTGTAGTTCAGTAGCATTGTTGTATGGCCTGTGAAGAATACCTGAGAAATCGAAGTATGCTGAATTATCGAAGCAAACGATAGTGAAGCACCTTTACTGAATAAGCGAGGGCTCGCTCGACGTAATCGAAAGTTGAAGTCTATTGTCGATTACTTCAACAAAGTTTGGCCATTGTTCAACAAAACTGCGTTATAATCCGTCACCAATTTAGCCGAATCTTTTATCTGAACATAAATTTTTGTAAACAGTGTCAAGAGGGAGGAATACTAAATACACCGCCCTCTTGACACTGTTGACATGAAACATTCTGGCAGGGACATGTCTCTCCACTTCTATAAATGCACTCGGGATCGTCTATCAAAACAAATAGGGTCGGTTATTTACACGTAGTCTAACTTTAAACCATGCTTTTCCACAATCAGTGGACATTAGGCTTTCCCTGTAAGTGGATCGATTTAATGAAATAAATGTTCTTTACACCATCAGTATTCCGCCCTCTTGACACTGTTTCCAAAAATTTATGTTCAGATAAAAGATTCGGCTAAATTGGTGATGGATTACAACGCAGTTTTGTTCAAAAACGGCCAAACTTTGTTAAAGTAATCGACAATAGACTTCAACTTTCGAATACGTTCTTTCCACTGTCAGTATTCCACCCTCTTGACAATGGTTATAAAAATTTATGTTTAGATAAAAGATTCGGCTAAATTGGTGACGGATTATAACGCAGTTTTGTTGAACAACGGCCAAAATTTGTTAAAATAATCGAAAGGTCGACTGTCATGAAATAATGTTGCACTTGAAAAGGCGGAAGAAATCATGCTCTCTCTTTTAAAGGGGATGATCGCTACATCAATAGCCTGGTGAAACTCTATATAATTGAATTCCTTAACTTAGCCAGTGTTGACCATTAGACATAAATCTATGAGTGAAGAATCGAAGATATTGTTAGCGGATTTCTAATTAATATGCTCAACTGAACTCTTACTAATGTTATGATTTCTTTGTTGGATTGATCTACCTTTTAATTTTTTATGCCATAACAGAATAGATAGAGCAAAGTCGTAAGTTTTGCTGAAAATGAGACCTTTTTACAACATTAACATAGGTCTTAAATAAGAAATGTGCTTAAAATTACAGATGGCTGGTGTTTTTGCATCTAAATGATGCAGTTTTTTAAGTTAAGTTGACTAGAGCTCTGAGGACCAGAGATTATTTAAATTTCCGTATACTTTTTATTCGGGCCGAAAGACATCAGCGTATTAAAGAGCATAGCTTCTCGGCCAACTTCAAAACTTCATCACTGCATTTTGTGTGAATTGGACTCACGATGGAATTACTAATAAATTTTCATGCTGTCTCAGGCTTATGACCTTCTTTCACTTTTCATACACAACGAGATTTCAGAACTGGAAAGAAAATCTGTCATTATGCAACGTGCTAAGTTATAAAGTAGTACTCTGTGATCATCGAAAATCAGTGGTAACTGAGCGAGTTAAAGCTCTTATCTCTTTAGAAGAGATTAATGTGGTTCACTTACATGTTCAATAACAGTGAAATGAAATGAATTTTCATACTAACATTCGCGGCTCTAGATAAGATGAGAATATCCAAACACTTGCGTTCACTAACTCGACTAATCGTTCACTAATCAAGTAAAACATAATATAATACGATAAAGAAGATGAAGTCACGGCAACACTTCTTATGTCTCTCCAAACTTCAGAGATTCAGATATTTAAGAGCTTTAGAAAATGTGAAACAGTGAGTCCTTATGTTTTCAACATAACATTGAAAGAAACACCTGGCCAGGTTGTTCAAGCTCCTATTGCGTATGAAAAGACGAGGTAATTAAACCAGGAAAACAAAGTAATGTTGAAAATTCATCGTTATTGCTTAGTATGTTATGATCAGTTGCTAAGGATACATGTCCTGCTGACTTTTTTCGATTCACTGCACACGAACATAAAAGGCTGCAGGAAGGGGAACAAAAGTCTCACACAGTTTAGAATAGTTTTAAATGGGATGCTGTGGCCTCTCTAGTGGGCGGTGGTACGGTGTTTTGATAAATTGAAAACATTCCAGCGACGATTTCATCCGAACCCTCAAGTTAATTGTGACAATCCATTTTCACTAACATCTTTCAAAAGGCCTTTTTCAGCCTTGATATGACTTCAAGTTCCAAATAATTTCTTCGCCATGTTTGCTCTTGTACGTATTTGGAGCATCCATCACATGTAATAATGCGAAATATACAGCAGGTGATCCTTTTCTTCAAACTGTTACTCAAAGAACAGTTTTAATGGTAGAGAATTGAAACTGGATCACAACTACCAAGAGATAACGAAACTCTTTTCCTTTCGTCGCGCTCAAAATACTTATACTTGCATAGTTCGATCCTTATGGCTTATTTTTCCAAGTTCACGTTAGCAATCTTAGGAATTATCAAGAGAAAAACAATTTAATTAAACGACAGTTCTTCAATTTACATTTACTAAAATGTGTTGTTCGACGAACCAGAGATGGCGGCTCTTGAAACGTATGAAGCTTTGCTAGCACTGCCTGAACACTGTTCCCTTCTTAGACCATTTTACGCGTCGCAAATATCCGATGGATATGGTTATGGATCAAGAGCAAGAGATTTCTTGGTATGTGATCTCTTTCGAGGTTCGCTTTCAGGCACATCTGACGCAAGCTGTTTGATTTTTGTGCGAACTCGACGGTGTGGTTCCTTCACCAAATGCTTCACAGTACATTTATTTTCAACCAGAGCTGCCGGTTGACTCAATAACTAATAATAGTGATAAGTTTAGCGTTCGAATCAGCAATTGAAACAGGCATTTGTTCATTGTGATGAATCCTTCTTTTGATTTAAGAAAGGTAGGAGGTGCTGTCCTTTAAATCAATCTAAACTTTCACCGAAGAAAAGTTGACACGACAGTTGACTGAGCCCGCACAGAGAGGGTGACCTTGTTGCCTGAAAAATCGCTCTAGATCAATACATAATGAACACAACAGGCTTTACCTTATCATTAACCAAGTTCAAAATACAATGTACTTTCAAGCATTGGTTACATACACATGTTACTAGTATTGGACAACTTGAAGAAATATTTAAGCCAACTAAATTTTATTAGATAATTGAACTTGAACTGTCGTTGTTAAAGATTTATCTGTGATTGAAAACATTTCGCCCAATTCATAGTAAGATTCGCTTCGCAGAATCTTTTGAAATTAAATACTTGAAGTTTAAACAGAAATAAAGCCGAGGACATAAAAGTTGTATTTAAATGGAAATCAAATATCCTAGTATCATTCTCTTCACAACTTTAAAAAATCTTGCCTATTTTACTGTTTTTTTAAAGAATTCTTATTAAAACTTCAAATTTGTTAAAAGCTCAATGGAACTGATCATACACTGAGTGCATGTGTTTACTGTGTACTCGGAATGAAACACCTGTGTTTGAAACCGATCTGAAATACGAATTTGGTTTTCACCTCGAATTTATAAAGATATGAAGCTAGAAATTCCTGAGCCCATCATAGAGGGTTTTAATAATTCAGTGCCGGTTTGAATAAAAGCTCTCATCTGGAGACAGCTTTATCGAACTAAAGGAACACATATTGCCTTCTTTCTCGTCCACCTAGTCGGTCAGAGTAATTCGTAACAAGTGTGATATATTCATCCAGCAGGATATCCTCGAAATTTTCACTTTTGTGGCAGTTTCTTGTCCAAATTTCAGTCAAATCATTAACCTTTGATGTGATCAAATTTGCTTTTTCCGCTGTTTCAGACAAGAAGAAAAAAACTTCACAAGGTACAGGTAATTAAGTATGACCCTGAATTTACTAGCACATCAATCTTATTACTTATGCATCATATCCCATGTTTACGTCCGAGGGTGCGCTGACGTTTTGAACTGAATGCGGTTCGTTAAGGTTTTTGGTTTTGTTCGTACTCACTCTGAGTGAAAATGATTTATCTGTGTTCGTTATGTGCTTTTTTTGCAAGACTTTGGCAAACTGCAGAAGGGGGTGAAACAAAGAAGACGGCAACAGCCCAGCGGGAACCAGCCTCAACAGGTACTCGCTTTTACTTTTTTTTAAACGCTGCCAGTATCTCCTTGTGATGCTCTTAAAGAGGAAACAGGGAGGGTAATATTCAGGCCGACTGGTGAAGATAAAAAAGCCAACTTCTTTTTTCCTTGTGTTATAGAGAGGTCTTCCGCGTCATCCATCTAGAAAGTCGAAACAGGTTCCGGTTTCGAGCATCCTTCCACAAGGTTAGTGTTGCATACCTTTTCATGAAATACTTGGTTGAATTGGATTAACAACTGCTGGCTCTTGTTTTGGCAAAATTTCCGCACAGCCCCATATTTCATTATGCATCCATATATGGGGCTTTATTATTCAGTATATTACCAATAAGATGTGCATGCATAATGAAGTATGGGGCTGTGCGAAAATTTTTCCTGACCATGCACCAACCCAGGAATTTAAATGGACTGTAGGATAGTCATGGGAACCTAATGATTAATTAAACGTCTTAAAATGTTATTTATGGTTTGACATAGTATGCTTGCCTTCAGAATATTGCCAGAAATCTGAAATGCCTGAGAGTGCCTTAGCTCAGATGGTGAGATGCGGGAAAGATGTCAAAGTCTCTTACGGTTGGTTTTGCTTAATGCGTTATCGACAATCTAACAAGGATAACTTGGGAACTTTTTCTCATATTATATTCCAATTTTCCTTGTTATTTTGTTTTTTTTAACTAAATTTTATTGTGGTGCATAAAATTCAAATAGCTTTTTTTTCTTGTTCAATAGGTACGTTTCTGATCCAAGCCTTTACAGTCGACAAGCCGAACTTCAAGGGAAAGTGGGAAATTTCCCAACAAGAGGTGGTCATAAACCTGAAAGAACTTATCGAAAGGGGGGGCATGAGAAACTGCTATAGAGCAGAAATTTCAAATTTTCCTAAAGAATTCGACGTTCCAGCCCCAAATGGATGGGTTGCGAAATTACACAGAACCAAAGAGCCAGGCAAAACGTATGATTTGTGCAGAAAGGTAAGCTTTTAAATACTTTTAGTTATATTCGCTTCGGTATAATACAGTGCAGTCTGTGAGTGGCCAGTTTTGTCTCGGCTGTGACGCTCAGTTAACTCTGCCATTTAAGAATTTAAAAAAGTTTCGTATTGAATCTTTAAGCTCGTTTTTGTCTGGCTTCGTTAATGAATCGCCGAAGTTCTAGTAGCTGTGTCTGATTTACATGGGATTTAGAAGTGTCTAGTCATTTATAATTTTCCAAGGTATTAATTACAGGCCAGATTGAATAGCCTTGTATGTCATAGAGTTCTTCGTTAAGGAAAGGACTCTTTTTCTCCACTGATAATAAAAATCGGTGTTTTCTATCTCAACTCAGGATGTTCAGACGCAGGCCATCGCCCAGGCGCTGGGAAAGATATTTCGACAAAAAGTCAAAGGCATCAGAGGCTTTGGTGAATTCCCAAAGTATGTATTTAAAGGCCTGCCTCTTTTCTTTTGTCGTCCTTTCTAAAATTTCTTATGATGTTAGCCGGGTTCACTTTATATGTCTGTGCCCGGGCCCCCAAAAGGCGAATGTGCAGTACTCTACGACATAACTAATACTTTGATAACTTACTTATGTCTGTTGCAGTCCTCGATGGACGTAGAAACATCAACGAACGTCGACTGTTGCGCTCTTTGCCCTCACTTCTTTTGCCCTGTTTAACGTTTTAAAAGTCTACAAGATTTTCTTTTTTTTTGTAATCTTCTTTCCTTTATGTTCATGCTCGATAGGATACTTCCAACCTTTCTGGTGCAACGGCAAGGAACAACAAAGTTCCTGACCGTAGAGCCAATGATCAACCCTTCCGACACGTACAGAAAATTTATTAACAACGATGGGCTACCAACGCCATTCGGCCGAAGTTGCCAGTTGGGTCTAAAATGCTTGGCATTCGTCCACTGGACCTTGGTGTTCACGCGTGGTAAATTCCTCATTTGTGACGTACAAGGTTAGAAATATTAATACAGCTTTGATCAGTTGATGTAGTAGATCTTGACCATAAGTCAAAATATGTAATTATATCAACCACAATCATATCGATTCGATTGTTTTTCAATCATTAAGAAAATAATTTAGCGTACAAACGAGTGATCCTTCTGTTATTTTACCTTTCTGTAGGGACGGAGAATGCACTTACAGACCTCCAACTGGCATCAGAGGACAGGAAGTAAGTTAGCAGAGTTTAAGTTTAAATTTATGAGAAGATAACTTTTTCCTCAATTGGAAGTAATGTTGCAATCTGATTGGCCAATTTGTCGTTATCGGTAAGAGTATGGACAACGCTGCTCGCGTCAACGTGTCACGCAATGCTTTACTTAGCTCTCAAACATGGATGACTCGGAAATTTCGAGGTTGATATTGTGGTAAAAACGAGGCAAAGCCGAGTGACTCCACAACAAAATTTGACCACTGTGGTGACGAATATCTTTGTCGATAAGACTGCAGACCACGCAAAACCACTGTCGTTTTGTTAAATCAATGGGGAGGTGTACTTGACTGTTCACAGACAGTTGAATGTAGCTCGTTTTTAAGGTAAACGTTTAATTTTTCATGATCACTGGCTATCGCCAAAAATGGGGCACGTGGGAAATGTATAAGTAAGCAGGAATTCCTGTTGAGGACTAGGGCTTAACCTACATTAACTAATTCAAGACTACAGTACTGAACTTTTTAAAACACCTGAGTTTCTTTCAAGAGGAAGTAAAAAAATATGGTTCATATTTAAACCCATTGTTTGCAGAAAGATTGCAGCCCAACTTATTTTTTCATTGGTGAATGAACATCGGTACAAAATTTCTCAAAGTCCCTATCACTACAAAGATGTATTTTCTATCATGAAAAAGGTCACTGTGGTGATCCTGCAGTTTGTCTGCGTCTTGAAGTCTAATGTTGATTAAAATCCTGTTTCATAGTTTGTTTGCGGTTGGAAACCTCGGCAAGAGAGTTTTTAATGAGTTTGCCCGCACACACAAGTGCAACCGCTTTTGTGTCCTTCTTGGTCTCGACCATAAGAAAGGTAGATAATCATATTCTTGAATCATTCATAATCTATTCAGGGTTTTTTTGCCACATATTACCGAATTGAAAATTCCCATTTTGAAGTACCATCCAAAAACATGGAAATTCCTTTAGTGCTGGTATCTGAGGTAAGGAATGAGTCGTATCAAGAGATTATTAACTGGTTATGTGAATTGCACACTAACAACAAATTGCTTTAAAAAATGCTTCTCCTCGACGCTAAGATATGTTTAAGAAAGGTTTTTCACCTCGAGGTGGAAAATCGATCCAGAATCGATAACAATATGAAAATATCAGTAATATGAAGATTAATTACAAGAATAAGACTAATAATGATAATAACAATAACAAGAATAACGATAAAACTCATGGTGTAAATGATGATTATCATCATCACTATCATTACAATCAGAAATATCATTTTCAGTATTTGGAATAATGAGCCGACGCCTTACAAATCTCTTTTTTATCTCGCTGATTCGAGACCGTACCAAAACAAGGGCGGAGGGGGACGACAGGAAAAAAATTGGCACAGCAAAAGAAAAGTTACTTATTTTCTACTAAAGGCATACAACCAAACAAGGAACTTCATAAAAAAAAAAGTAAATCAATAAATAAAAAATTTTTCTGAGACATTTCACTGAAGGGCCCTTTCGGCCCCAAACTCCAGTACACAACACCTCATGTTCGCTTGATACGCGACAGACTTCGTAAGACTTTTCTAGAGTTAGCTTGTGAACGAGACTTTTAGGCCTGACTGTTAGCGACAGCAGACATCTTGGAGCTTAGATGATAGTATCGAATTATAACTTATGAAAGTTGTTTCTTCTCTTATCTGAGTGCTATTTTTTTGCACAATTTCATGCAGTGGTTGGAAGAAAGTCGCCCAGATGTGAAACCCCGTGGTATAGAAGTCCGAGGGACGCGGAGTTTCCCTAACGACTGATGGCTGAGCTTCTGCTAGAAATTCGGAAATCAAACCCATAAACACAGATCTAGGGAGGAACAGTTTCAATGGAATTCTCTTGACAGTTCATCAAGGCTCTTAGATAAACTTGAAAACTTCAAAACAAGGCTAAAATGCAACAAGACTAAGTTAAGAAAAGTGACATTTGTTCCAGGAACCATTACAAATCTTAACAAAGATGTAGACAATTTTTTTTTTGTTAACTTAGTAGTGGTATTTTAAAGTAATATAAGAATATATCGTTCAACTGACAAGATGTAATTTGTGGAGAACATTTAAAGCAAAGAAATGGATATGAAATATGGCAGTCGAGGCAGAAAATAAATACTGCTGGTTGATCTTTTCAATTTTCGCCAAAAAACCAATCATGAGACAAAAACAAGATTACTACTCAAGTATGCTTTATGCAAATGCTTTGCGCAATTTTCACCAGATTCAACAAAACTTGCCCTTCCAAAACAAACGCTCCAGTGATGATTTCGTCTTAGGCTTTTAGCTGTCGGCGAGTACGTTGTAAGTAAAGGAACAGTACACAAAACACGAGTTAACTTCTAGATGGGAAAAAAATATTCCCTGCCGACCTTTCTAATTCCGAAAAATCTTAGCGACGAGGTTTTCACGAAGGACATGAACCATTTAACTGGGTAGATGGGATCAAAGTTCTTTGTCAGTACCATTCTTAATGTGCGTCAATGTTGGGCTGATTACTTTGCAACATTTACTTTAATTCCATGACACGATTGACATCATCAATACCCTGACGCCCTGATTGGTGGAAACACACTCCTGTGGTACGATCTGATTGATACGAGTAACATACAACTCCATATATATATATATATATGTATGTATATGTATGAATGTATAAAGGGAGCCTTACTCTTTCCCCGGACGAAGTAGAGAGAAACATTGAGAACTGAAAGTAAAACAAAATTATCTGTTTTCCGAGGGGCCAGATTTTAAGTACTTCGTGATATATCCGGGGGACGAACAGAAATATCTCGAACTGCGGCTCCATTTCGTGTTCACGAATTTCTGGCATATTGTCGACGGAAATGTCTTCCTTTTGTCATTGTTTAGGACTTCCGCGTAAAATACAAACGATTTCATTTTTTTTTGTTGCAAAATCGCATACTAATTGTGAATTACTAATTCAACCGAAAGATGATGAGTGTATTCAAATTCCTTTACACTGTGGTACTAGTTTGCGCGAAGGAATGTCATTGTTTTGCTCTCTTTATTGCCTCGGACTTCCGTGTAAGGTAAAATCGAGTTTATTACTATTTGTTGCATGACAGTACATTCACTGTTGAATTACATTTTCTACCGAAAGATGACCATCACTTCAGCGAGAATTCTTTAATTTGAGTTCAATGTACTATCCATGAATGACGATGAAGAATATATTAAAATATGTATGGATCGTACCTCTTAGTCAAACTTTCTTCGCTACTAAGGAATCGAAAGTAACTCTGACACCCTCGCTCAGGCTTATAATTGGTGTACACGCTTAATGTGTGCTCTCGAGGGAATCAGATAGGTTTTTTTTCCCCGAGAGTCTCAATGTACCGCTAATGCGATCTTAACATACGTAGAAGCTTTGAAGACCGACTTTCAGATCATTTTGAATGGCTAAAACAATTAGTCGCGCCATATGTATTTTGGTAGAGTATAACTGTGCTGTTTTTCAGCCTGAGGCTGCTCTATTGTTATCTCAAGTACTATCGTCTGGAATCGCTTAGAGGTTCAGAGAAAACAGCTTCAAAAATATCAGGACTCTTTATCACGAGTCTCAGCCAAGTTTGTGGTCACGTGTAAAACATGAAATACAAGTTTTACCCAACTAGAACACATGTTATACCGTATGATAAATAGGTTTGACCCTTGTCACCCTCATTCATGGTAAAAACACTTAAATTAGATTATTGGCATGAAGTTACAAAGCTGAAATAAATGAATCGTATGGCGGATTCTAGGAATAATTTACTATGAGAGTAGTTTTTCTGGCTAGTTATGGTATTTATGTAGGTCTAAAATGGGTAAGATCATTTAGCCAAGTACATGCTACCATCAGGTTTGTCGATTTATGCCTGATGCCCATAGCAACAAAAAGCAGTTCTAAATGGATCCAGGAAAAGGAAAAGAGAACTTTCCTTTCAATTCCAAGACACTGTTTGTGCATCAATTTCGTTTTAAGATTTTCCTACTCTGGTGTGAAGTGTAATTGAAATCTCTCACACAAACAGCTATAACAAATGATATATGGTTATGTCACTAAAACATTTCTTACCGGGGGCTATAAGCTTTCACTGTACACCCAGCCCATAAACTTAAACTATTTAAGTAATCAGGCTGGGAAATACGATGCCTATGAATTGTTTCTGTCCTAGTTTAGACTGATTAATCTGATTAATCTGATTAGCAAACATCAATGATGATACAGAAATCTCTTGCACCGCGGTTCTATTTCTCGTTAAGGAATTTCTGGCAGGCTTTCGACTCCACTGTTTTCCTCTTTGATTAATTCAGACTTCCGTGTAAAATAGAATCGATTTCAGTTCAATTTGATGCGAAATCGTTAAGGTATTGCTGGATTAAATTTTTAACTGAAAGAAGACGAGCGTAGGAAAACTTCTTGCACTGTGGCAATACCACTGTGGTAATCGCGACATTTGTTTTTCGATAACACATAAAGGCGCTGATTTTTAGCTTTAAGCTGCTCAACCAAGTTCTCAAGTAGCGGAGAGCTAGCGACACACTGTCTAGAATCCCCAAGTATTTTAGAGAAAGAGCTTGGCCACGTTCTGATCACGCAAAATCTGGACATTGATCGAATTTAATAATGTATCCCGCTTGGAATAAAATATTATTTTGAGAGAACTTCAAGATTGTATCCTAAGTAGGTTGCATTTTGATCATTTTGATTTAGGCAGGGTCACGCGATTAATTATCCGCGTAATCGAGCTACGTTGTATTTAGAATTACAGTTTGGAGGATATCTTGTTAATCACCGCTTGTCAGACACTTTTTTATTCTATGATTCCAAGTGGGAGTGGTGAACGTACGGGTTGTTTACTTCTAGCTTGTATTCAGACTGAAGTATCCATTGCATGCTAAAAATACATATACAACAACAAAGCACGTCTCAAAATGAATTTTCAACCGAGTTTCCCCCAGGGCAATGAGAAAACATCTGAGAAGTCATTCTTTTGAAATGAACCTCATGGCGAAATGGCTCTTGAGAAATATCATTACATAGGGTATGACGCTGGAAGAACGTGCTGGAATGCTCTCTTGAAACCAGGAGACAATCAAGCTGTGATTTGAATGGCGTATGCGTTTTTTAATCTTTTCTTAAACCGAAATTTGCCGTCAAAACATCACGCAACATCGTATATTCAGAAGTGTTGTTCCTTTTTTGGCCTATGATTCTTAGTGGGAGTGGTGAATATCTCAGGTCGTTCTAAAATGGTTATTGCGAAATATCATTAGGGAGTGAGTGCTTATTCTGGGAACGACGCTTATTACAGCGTGGCCACTTATTAGTTTAGAAATGTAAAAAAAAAAAAAAAAGAAAAAAAACACACACAAGAGTGCGAGCTGATATTAGACATCCAGGAATAAGCGACTGTAAGACAAAAGCAAGACTACTTCTCAAACATGTAATATGTAAATGTTGTGCGCTATTTTCACCACAGCCAGCAAAACTTTCCCTTTCAAAACAAACACTCTGGTGATCATTTTTTTAAACTGAAATTTGTCGTTAAAACATCACGCAACATCGTATATTCAGAAGTGTTGTTCCTTTTTTGGCCTATGATTCTTAGTGGGAGTGGTGAATATCTCAGGTCGTTCTAAAATGGCTATTGTGAAATATCATTAGGGAGTGAGTGCTTATTCTGGGAACGACGCTTATTACAGCGTGGGCACTTATTAGTTTAGAAATGTAAAAAAAAAAACAAAAAACAAAAAAAAAACATAATAGAGTGCGAGCTGAAATAAGACATCCAGGAATAAGCGATCGTAGGACAAAACCAAAACCACTTTTCAAACATGCTTTATGTAAATGTTGTGCGCTATTTTCACTACAGTCAGCAAAACTTCTCCTTCCAAAACAAACACTCAGGTGATGATTTCGTGTTAGGCCTAGCTGTGGGCGTATGCATTGTAAGTGAAGGAACAGTACACAAAACACTTCTAAACGGTAAAAATATTCCCTGCCGACCTTTCTAATTCCGACAAATCTTAGCGACAAGGTCTTCACGAAGGACATGAACCATTTAACTGGCGAGATGGTAGCAAAGTTCTTTCCCAATGCCGTTCTTAGTGTGCGTCAATGTTGGGTTGATTACTTTGCAACATTTACTTTACGGCATCCAATTTCCATGACTTGATTGACATGAAAGACAATACCATGACATGAAAGAAAGAAAAAAGATCTACCCTAGATAGTGTTGAACCCTCAGGTCTGCAAATTTACAATACAGATGTAGAAAGTGTCCAACAAATACTATGATCACTGACACAATACTTTTATTCTAGTTCAAGTGAGTATATAATTGTCAGTGTAATCATATTTATATGGTAAACATAATTTCTGTTGCTTGCAATGTATAAAATTAATAAGTATGTTTAAATACACAATAACCAAAAAAAAAAAAAAATGAAAGGTAATTGACCTCATTGCGAAATGGCTATTGAGGGAGAACGTGCTGGAATGCTATGGTGAAACCAGGAGACAATCAAGCTATGATTTGAGAGGCGTGTGTGGTTTTTATCTTTTTTAAATCGAATTTTTGTCTTCAAAACATCAAGCAACATCGTATGTTCAGATGTGTTGTTCTTTTTTGTCCTTTGATTCTTAGTGGGAGTGGCAAACTTATCGGATCGTTTCACTTCTTGTTTACATTTGGACTAAAGCATCCATCGCATACTAAAAATATACCTTAAACAACCAACCAATTTCTCTGGTCAAATATCTTTAGGGTGTGGGCACTTATACGTTGAGAAATGTGAAAAAAAAAACACGAGGGTACGAGCTACAATGCTACCGTGAAACTACAAATTAGACAAGCTGTCATCTCCTACCTGAAGGCATGCAAAGAGATAAAACTCGCGAGCGTTTTTATTAGCTTCAATTTTGCTGTTAAACTATCGAGCAACATCTTATTGAGAATTAGTCCTTCAAGACTAATATCTTGTGAAGCGCCAATTGTCAGCCAAAGACTATGATATAGAGTAGGTATGGTGAAGCGTGTCAATATTTTTTTTAGTTCTTTTGTCGGATTATGTGTTAGGAGCCGAATTAAGCTTCTTACTTCCTTGTTGCAATTCGTAAACAGCTCGTCAATGACATGCGCAGTTCTGATCTATGAAATGCTATAAAAGAATGTCATAGATAGTCCCAAAGTTGTCTTTTGGAGTCCCGCAAGACGTCAAGAAGAAAAAAGGCTTGGAAAACAAAGGTTTGGAAAAATCTCCTGGAAGGCGTAGCACACAAAAAATGTCTCAGTCTTGTTTTAAATACTACCTATTGATAGGTCAGCTCCTCCCAAAATTACATCGGCCCTATTCGGAAGAGCCGTTTTGGCAAGTTGAAAATTCTTGCCTTCTTCGACCGCTCATTTCTCGAGATTTTTATTACCATCATTGATAGAATTTTAACCTTAAAGCTTCGCCTGTGCAAAAACGGGATTTAATGCGTAGTGATCAATCATAGTAAATTCATTTACATTTGTTTTGTTATTTCCATGTCAATCTATGCCAGGTTTGATTCATCATGTCCATCAAGTTGTACGAAGGAAGTGGTTTGAGCATGGAGTTTGCAAATTCAGAGAAGGACCTGAAAAAGGATGGTGTTTCCTTCGTAAAAGCCGATGTTACCTCAGGAACTTGGATCTTCTACACCCACGCAAACAACAATGACAAAGAAGCTGGTGCTGGCCCATCTAACTACAAGGTTGTCGGGCCTGGAGCAGATATAAACATCTCAGGTGTGAATGGCTCCATGTTCCTAGTTCCGGACCAAGTGGAAGGAATCCTTCTGTTCGAGCATAGCTTCTACGGTGGAACCAACAAGGTGCTTGAAATACATAAGCTTTTCATTAATCAATAGCTCACGCTCTCTGTAAAAAAACGCTCTGCTCTGCCTTACAATTCTTTTAAGACAACAAGAAGAAATCAGCAGTAAGTAACAATCAGTTCTAAATGGATTAAAGGATAGTGTCGGATCATAGAAGATGATTTTTTTTTCCTTCAGTTATTTCGGTTTGAAATTGGCCGTCAGTGAACTCGGGCCTGGAATAAATTAGTTAAAAAAGTAGATTATTCCCGATGAATAATCTTCATAGTCGCCTAGACAGAGATAAATAATAGAGCTTGTTTTCACATAGATTCATGCTGATAAGGAATCACAAACATGTCATATGTACATCATGCAGACACTTGATCTAAGTGACGGGCGCGAGAGATATTGAAAAGCGATCAGATTGTTGAAAGGGTAACGGAGATCAGACATCTGGTGTCAAAACTGATTATTTTGTCCCCATACCCCTCTCTTTCCCTTCAATACAAAACGGCTTATGTTTCATGACAATGTGGAGCACTTTTTTCCAGTTAAAGTTATAGCTCTGTTTCGTCCTATTCATGTCAAATGAGGAGTTAAATCAGATTCAAAGCTTTTCTTAAAGGCATTCCTGCAAACGAGTTTATTCTTTTATTTACTGTCTTAGAGATTAGATGTGAGTACATTATTATTTTTTATGAATTTTGGTTCTTCTTTATCTGGGTTCTATTCTTTCCCCAATTTCGTGCAGTGGTTTGAAGAAAGTTGCGCAAATGTGAACCCCTATTTCCAGAGCGGGAAAGGTGAAGGAGTCTCCTCTGCCATCGTGTTATCAAAGAACCAGAAGTTTGCCATCTTCACCAAACCCAACTATCAGGGCTTGCAACAGCAACTGGAGCCAGACACGCGTTATGCAACTCCAGACGCCATGAAATTCCCCAACGACCGATTGCAGAGCCTCCGCAAGAAATGAGATGACCAATCTGACCTGGCTCTTCGCTTGCATTTCATACCAGCTTTTTTCTTTTCTTTTCGTGTTTTGTTTTGTTCATTTGTTTTTTAGTTTTTGGTCTTATTATTATCTTTTGATTGATGAAGAGTTAGCAAAATAAGATTTTGTCAATTCAGCTCAGCACTTTAAGTCATTAGAGATGAGTCAAATAAAAGAAGTTTACTGCAAAAGGTTGGCATTTTTATTTTTTTATTAAGAAAGAGCTTTTTTTAGGCGAAATGGATGTGATCTCACCCTATGGATGTGTTTAGTATTGCATAATTAGGATTTTAATTTATACCAAAGCTGCGTTTTTAAGGAAAGGAGAGGAAAAATTGCAATTTTCAACCGTTTTTTTCTCGTGACCAGAGTGTAAGATAGAGTCTGTGATGTTGACATGAAGTCAACAGTTATCAAACGCATCACAGAAATATTCATTATTTCAAGGACTGGCTTGAATTTCGACCGATCACTTCTTACAAAGACAACAAAACAATATCATCACTATGAATGTCAAGATCGTATATGGCAGCTGCGGATTAAGGAATAAATCTGAAACCGATCTTTACGATGATGAACACTACTCAAGAAGTAGTAAAAATAAGGTCTGAAGAAAAAATTCAGGCCTACACGGGATTTGAACCCATGACCTCGAGCTCTGCTAGACCAGTGCACTGCACATTGTGTCGTAATTTTAAGTTGTTCACCGGCAAATGTTATTTCATCGGGGAAAGCATAGGCAACTGTGACAACTAAACACGAAATTGAATCGAAAATATACCATTTCACTGACAAGATGTAATTCGTGGAGAACATTGAAAGCAAAGAAACAGATATGCAACATGGCAGTCGACGCAGAAAGTAAATATAGCTTGTTGATCTTTTCAATCTTCGCAAAAAAGCAACCATGAGACAAAAACAAGATAACTTCTCAAATATCCTTTTAGAAATGCTTTGCATCCAAGAATAAGCAACCATAGGACAAAACCAAGATTACTACTCAAATATGCCTTATGTAAATGCCTTGCGAAATTTACACCAAAGCAGAAAAACTTGCCCTTCCAAAACGAACACTCCAGTGATGATTTCGTGTTAGGCCTTTAGCTGTCGGTGTGTGCGTTGTTAGTGAAGGAACAGTACACAAAACACGTGTAAACTTCTAAAAGGTAAAAATATTCCTTGCCAATCTTTCTGATTCCGACAGATCTTGGCGACCATCGCGAGGTCTTCACAAAGTACATGAACCTTTTAACTAGGTAGATAGTATCGAAGTTCTTTCTCAATTCCAATCTTGGTCTTCGTTGATGTTGGGTTGACTACTTTGCAATATTTACTTAGCAGCACCCAAATTCCATGAAATGCTTGTCATGAAAGACAATACCATGACATGAAAGGCAAGTAAATTTTCCAACCAGTTTTCTCCAGGGCAACGAGAAAACATCTGAGAAGCCATTCTTTTGAAATTAACCCCGGGGCGAAATGCATCAGATTGCGTGAGAAGTATCATGACACAAGATATGACACTGGGCGAACGTGCTGAACCACGAAAAAAATCAAGCTATAATTTGAAAGGTGTGTACGTTCTTTATCTTTTTTAATCGAATTTCGCCGTTAAAACTTCAAACAACATCGTATATTCAGAAGTGTAGTTCTTTTTTGTCCTCCATGTGATTCTTAATTAGCGGGGGTGATGAACGTATCGGGTCATTTCACTTCCTGTTTTAACCATTCGGACTACGGTACCCATCGCATGCTAAAACTGTACCTAAAACAACCAACCAATTAATTTTTAAAATACGTGTTCGGTTTAATTCACCCCAGGGTAATGAAACAAAGTCCGAGAGAAACGAATTATTCTTTATGAACTCACTTCAGTGCCAAACGGCTATTATGAAATATCATTAGGGGGTGGGTGTTTATTCGAAGTAGGAAGCCTATTGAAGCTTGGGCACTTATTAGTTAAGATATGTGGAAAAAAAATCACAAGAAAGTGCGATCTGGAATAAGACATCCAAGAATAAGCAATTGTGAGACAAAAACAAGATTACTTTTCAAATATCCTTTATGTAAATGCTTTGCGCAATTTTCGCCAGAGTCAGCGAAACTTGCCCTTCCAAAACAAACACTCTAGTTTTTTCTCAATGCCATTCTTAGTGTGCGTCAATGTTGGGTTGATTACTTTGCAACATTTACTTTGCAGCACCCAAATTCCATGACATGACTGACATGAAAGACAATACCCTCACATGAAAGGCAAGTAAATTTTTAATCTAGTTTACCCCAGGGCAATGAGAAAACATCTGAGAGGCTATTCATTGCTGGTTTTCACATGTAAATTGCCTTGCTGTTATGCTAACTAGATACTGGTCTCTATCACAACATGGTCACCTTCAGCCTCACTCCAAATCAAAGGCTTGGCAACTAAGTACATAACTGTTAAGTGGACTATCGTCAGCCAAAGACTATGATATTGAATAGGTATGGTGAAACGTTTCAATATTTTTTAGTTCTTTTGATTATGTGTTAGGAGCCTAATTAAGTTTCTTACTTCTTTGTTGCAATTCGTAAACAACACGTCAATGACATGCGCAGTTCTGTTCTATGAAATGCTATAAAAGGAATCTCATAGATACTCTCCAAAATTTGTCTTCTGGAGTCTCGTAAGACGTCAAGAAAAAGTAGTCCTCTAAAAAAGGCTTGGAAAACAAAGGTTAGGAAAAATCTCTCGAAAGGTGTAGCTGGAAATCAGAAGGCTACTATTGGAAACACAAAAAAAATGTGTCAGTCTTGTTTTAAATACTAACAATTGATAGGTCAACTCCTCCCAAAATTACATCGGCCCGATTCAGAAGAGCCGTTTTGGAAAGTTGAAAATTCTTGCCTTTTTCAACCGCTCATTTCTCGAGATTTTCATTGCCTTTATTGATGGAATTTAAAGTGATTAATGCGAAGTAACCAATCATAATAATTTCATTTACATTTGTTTTGTTATTTCCATGTCAATCTATTCCAGGTTTGATCCATCATGTCCATCAAGTTGTACGACGGAAGCGGTTTGGGCCAGGAGTTTTCATATTCAGAGAAGGACCTGAAAAAGGATGGTGTTTCCATCGTAATAGTCGATGTTACCTCAGGGACTTGGATCTTCTACACCTAAAATAAAAGCAATTCCCTTCTCTAAACACCACTAGTCCACAAGTACTTTTTAAATTTTTTCAAAGACCCCAAATTGCACTCGCTCTACGGGCTCGTGCAATTTTGTTAATCTTTGAAAAAAGTTACCCGTGCTTATTTATTCCAAATTGCACTCCGGCAAAATCATGTGATTACCTATACTAAGAGATGAATGAAAAATAAATACTAGGTTCAGGTTAAGATTGTGAGGCGAGTCCTGATTTGCAAATCAATCCTTACCAAGTCACGTTTCTGCTTAAAAATTCTCGATGTCGAATCTCTTACGTAACGGAAGGTACGTTAATGAAGCTTGAAAAACACAAAAAGTCTTCATAAAGAGAAACCTCAGTGTGGGAGTAACCTTACTATAATGTCAAGCATTGTTTTTGCGCAACCCTGCCGTTTCAGACTTCCGTGTATATACTTGTAAACCGATCTGATGTCTATTTGTTGTGAAGTCCTCAACTAATCGCTGAATGACATGTTCAACAGAAAAACGATCATCAGTGGAGCGAGAGGACCTCAATGTACCTAGAATGTGCAATCCTTGCACCATTATAAGGAATTTATAGAAAAATATACATGGATCATGCCTCTCTAGATCTGTTACCTTTGTTGGTAAGGAATTAAAATAAACTGCCAATGCCCCCCTAAGTTTTATACAATATACACTAAATGGAAGCGGAAGCAGTTGGTTTTGTTTTCCCGAGAGCCCCACTTTTCCCCGTGACGAAGTAGAGGGAAACATGGAGACTTGAAAGAAAAACAAAATTAACTGTTTCCCGAGGGGTCAGAAATTAAGTGCTCTGTTATTCATCCGGAGGACGAACAAAAATATCTCGCACCTCGGTTCTATTTCGCGTTAAAGAATATCTAGCATGTTATTGACTTCACTGTCACCCTTTTGTTATCTTTTAATACTTCCTCGTGAAATACAATCGATTTCAGATCCTCCTCTCGCGAAATCGCAAAGTAATCGCTGAATTACCTATACAACCGAAAGATGATAAGTGTATTCAAATTCCTTTGCATTGTGGTAACTAGTTTGCGATAAGGAATATCTAACGTGCCATCGACTTTACTGTTTTGCTCTCTTTATCGTCTCGAACTTCCGTGTAAGGTAAAATCGAGTTCAATTCTATTTCTTGCGAATATTTAAAGTAATTGCTGGATTACAAACTCAACCGAAAGATGACGAGTTTATGGAAAACACTTTCACTGAAGTAGATCACAAACGCCTTACTCTTTTTTTTTTTCTTTTTTGTTTATTGTTCTTTTGCAAACATCACTAATTACAGTTGAATTTTGCACGCACTATGCCGGTAACATTTCGTAACTTTGTGTAACGTTGCATGTCTTTAGACCGTATTGTTCATCGAAGTTTGTTCAGTTTACTCAGTAAGTCCGCTTGCTAAGCAGAAATTATATTTCACTGTATCGCACGTCGTGCAGCTTCTTCGCCGTTAGGCAGTAATTCAACAGCATCGCAACAAATGTAAGTTTTCGTGGTTATTTTCGCCGTAGTTTTCCTGAGCGTATTTAGTTTTAGGCGTATTTACCTTAATTCAAATTGTAATAAGAATTCGCACGCTAATTTGTTTGCATTTTTAACCGATCCGATCAGATCAATACCAACTTGTGTCAGGATTTTTTAAGATTAAATATATTATAAAGTCGCGTTAAAAACTCTCTGATTGATTTGCTGAGAGTTAGTCGCCCATGGCAGCCACATGGCAGCCACATCACTAATTTGCGTTAGGGAATATCTAGCGTGCTGTCGACTTGACTGTTTTGCTTTCTTTGTTGTTTCGGATTTCCGTGTAAGGTGAAATCGAGTTCATTTCTATTTGTTGCATGACAGTTCATTATTTGTTGAATTACATTTTTAACCGAGAGATGACCATCACTTCAGCGAGGATACTTTAATTTGGGTAAAATGTACAATCCATGATTGATTATAAAGAATATATTGAAATATGCATAGATCGTACCTCTTAGTCTAACTTTCTTCGCTACTAAGGAATCGAAATTAACTGCGAAACCCTTGCTCAGGCTTATAATTGGAGTAGACACTTAATGTGTGCTCTCGAGAGAATCAGGTTAGGTTTGTTCTTTTTCTCGAGAGTCATAGTGTACTGCTACTGCATCTTAAGATACGTGGAAGCTTTGAAGACCGACTTTCAGATCACTTTGAATGGTTAAGACAATTAATTGCCACATTTGTATTTCGGTAAAGTATAAATGTGCGGTTTTTAGCCTTAGGCTGCTCTATTGTTATCTCAAGTACTAGCGGAGAGCTAATTACACATTTGGAATTGCCAAGACGTCAGAGGAAACAGCTTCAAAGATGTCAAGACTCTTTATCACAAGTCTCAGCCATGTTTGTGGTCACGTGCAAAACATGGAAAACAAGTTTTACCCAATAAGAACACATGTTATACCGTATGATAAGTAGGTTTGACCCTTGTCACCCTCATTCATGGTAAAAACACTTAAATTAGATAATTAGCATGAAGTTACAAATCTGAAATAAATTAATCATATGGCGGATTCTAGGAATATGTTATTACGAGAGTAGTCTTTCTGGGCCAGTTATGGTATTTATGTAGGTCTAAGATGGGTAAGATCATTTAGCCAAGTACATGCTACCATCAGGTTTTTCGATTTATGCCTGATGCCAATAGCAACAAAAAGCAGTTCTAAATGGATCCAGGAAAAGGAAAAGAGAACTTTCCTTTCAATTCCAAGACACTGTTTGTGTATCAATTTCATTTTAAGATTTTCCTACTCTGGTGTGAAGTGTAAAAGAAATCTCTTACACAAACAGCTATTGCCAATGATATATGCATAGTAATGTCGCTGCTCACTAGACTATTACGTAAAACATTTCTTACCGGGGTTTATATCTTTTACTGTACACCCACCATATAAGCTTAAATTGTCCAAGTAATCAGGCTTGGAAATACAGTGCTTACGAACTGTTTCTGTCCCAGTTTAGACATTACTCTGATTAGCAAAAATCCGGTGAATGTACAAAAATCTCTTGTACTGCGGTCCTATTTCGCGTTAAGGAATTTTCGGCGTGTTTTCAACTCCACTGTTTTTTTTCTTTTTTTTTGTTGATTCAGATTTCCGTGTAAAATAGAATCGATTTCATTTCAATTTGATGTGAAATCGTTATCGTAAAATGTATCCATGACTTATTCACAGTTTCCTTTGAATATTGATTCAGACTTCCGAGTAGAATGTGATCGATTTCATTTCAATTTGATGCGAAATCGTTAAGTTATTGCTAGATTAAATATTTAACCGACAGATGACGAGTGTAGGAAAACTTCCTGTGCTAATACCGCTATGTGTTAAGGAATATCTAGTTTACCATCGACTTTACTATTTCGCTCTCTCTATCGTCACGGGCTTCCGTTTAAGGTAAAACTCGAGTTCAATTCTATTTCTTGCGAATACGTAAAGTAATTGCTGAATTACATATTCGACCGAAAGACGATGAGTGTATGAAAATGCAAAAGCCATCGCTCAGGCATATAATTGATGAAGACACTTAATGTGTGTTCTCGAGAGAATCAGTTAGGTTAGTTTTTCCCGAGACTCTTAATGTACCGAAAATATGTATGTGATACGTATAAGCTTTGAGGAACCAACTTTTAGATCATTTTTAGGGGTTAAAGAATTTCATCGCGACATTTGTCTTGCGGTAAAGTATTAGAGCGCTGTTTTTAGCCTTAAGCTGCTCAACTAAGTTCTAACTAAGTAGCGGAGAGCTAGCGACACATCGTCTAGAATCGCCAAGAATTTTAGAGAAAAGAGGATAGCCATATTCTGATCGCGTGCAAAATCTGGACATTGATCGAATTTATTAAATGTATTCCGTTTGGAATACAAAATCATTTTGACAGAATTTCAAGTTGTAACCTAAGAGGGATACATTTTGATATAGGCAGGGTCACGCCATCACTTATCCGCGTAATCGAGCTACGTTGTATTTAGAATTACTGTTTGAAGAATATTTTATTAATCGCCAGTTGTCAGACACTTTTTCATGTTTCCAAGTGAGAGTGGTGAACGTACGGGTTGTTTACTTCTTGCTTGTATTCAGACTGAAATATCCATTGCACGCTAAAAATACACATAAAACAACAAAACATGTCTCAAACTTAATTTTCAATCTAGTTTTCCTCAGGGCAATAAGAAAACGTCTGAGAAGTCATTCTTTTGAAATTAACCCCATTGCCAAATGGCTCTTGAGAAATATCACTAGATAAGGTGTGACGCTGAGAGAACGTACTGGAATGCTATCGTGAAACCACGAAACAATCAAACTATGATTTGTAAAGCGTATGCGTTTTTTATCTTTTTAAATCGAATTTTGCCGTCAAAACATCAAGCAACATCGTGTATTCAGAGTTTTTTTTTGTCCTGTGATTCTGCTGCTGTTTACGAGTTGCAACGTGCTTCCTTACAATTTGCAACGTGCTTGCTTACGAGTTGCGGTTTCGCGGTAGCATTCCAGCTCGTACTCTCTTCTGTTTTTTTAATATTTAACAAATAGATTCCAAGTTGCCGTGCGTCTTTTCAATAATAGATCACAGATTACGTCAAAATGTGGTAAGAACAACAAAGTGGCTCACGAGGCGCAGCCGAGTGTGTCACTGATGTTCTTACCACATTTTGACGTAAACTTGGAATCTATTTGTTTTATATAATAAAGAAATTTTAAAAAAGTTTTACTGATGACGTCATCTATACGTCTGTCCTTCAATAGATCATAAGTGAGAACCAATCAGAATGCGTGCATAACTGAGCTTATTATATAACTCTAAACTGATAAGCACCCATGCCCTAATGATAATTCATAAATGCCATTTGGCACTGAATTGATTTTAGAAAGAATAATTTGTTTCTCTCGGTCTTTGTCTCATTACCGTGGGTAATTAAAATGGAAAACGTACTTTGAGATTTAAAAGGGTGTTTAATGTGCAGTTTTAGCATGCGATGGATACTCTAGTCTGAATGTTTAAAACAAGAAGTGAAACGGCCCGATACATTCACCACTCCCACTAAGAATCATAGGACAAAAAAAGAAAAACCTCTGAATACACGATGTTTCTTGATGTTTTGACGGCAAAATTCGATTTAAAAAGATAAAAACGCATACCTTTACAAATCGTAGTTTGATTGTTTCGTGGTAAGCAATGTAATTCATAACAGTGAACCAGCTCGGTTAACGATAGATCAGTGTAAAACCACAAACAATAATGAAACAATGGCAAATATGTCAACCAAAGAACAGACAAGGAAAGCTCATCTGAAGGAATACACGACAAGAAAGAGAAGAAACAATGAGTTCAGAAATAGGCAAAATAGAGCTCTGCAAGCAAAAAGATTAGGAAATATTGAAAAAACAAGAGAATCTCAAAGGCGGGCATTTAACAAACGCAAAGAATCGAATCTTGATCATATTAGAGAACTGAATAGGCAGGTATTTGCCAAAAGTAAAAAGAGTAACCCTCAGCATGTATGAGATGTGAACAAATATGCACAGAATAGAAAGAGATCCTTGATGTCTGGGTTGAACTCATGTGACCATGACCTGCTTCAACCAACAACTACAAGACCAAGTTATACAGCAGTTAATGAAACACATGGATTTGAATGTCAATATTCTACACAAGAGATGCACACAATGACAAAAGTCGTTCAAACTTTTCACGATAACATTAAGGGTGGTCTTTAATATATGAATGTACTTGCTGTGATCAATCGGTCATCTGTCAGAAAGTGTGAAGCAAACAAATATCCTAAACGTTTCGAAACTTTGCTTGAAGCAGGTATAACTGCTATTGCTAGTATAGCTGATACGAAATGGATTTGCTCTACTTACCAATCAAACCAAAGTAATGGAAGTAACCAGTCAGTTCTAAAGCAAGAAAAATGGGATTTCCTATGAAACCACAATGTTTAAACTTGACACCCATAGAGGGAAGATTCATTTTTCCGCGTATTCCATTTATGCAAATACGTGTACTCTTTAGAGGTAGACATCTAGTCATGGCAACGTTGTTTTAATGTACCAGCTGATGTAAATTTAACTGTTAGCGCTTTATCAAGACCACTCAATGAATCCCAAACCATCCCCATGAGACCTAAAACGAAGGTTGAGTTACAAGCATCATTATCAATTTCTGAATGTTATACCAAGAAAAGTGTTACAAGTAGCAAAATACCTCGTCAATACAAGTGAATTGTTTCAAAATGAGCATATAGAAGTTTAGGAAAATTGGCTTGATAATCCCGATACTAGAGCTAATGATGCTCTTTCAAATCAAAGTAATGAATGGAAAGAATTCTTCAGTAAATCACACTCAAGCACTCGTAATACTGAAATACATTCAACTGATCCTGTATCTGAAATTACTGTTTCTGAAGCTACTCAAAGACGTGATAATTACACCGAACAATAAGTCACTAACTGAAATTTCAGTGGTAATGATGGATGGTGTGAAGTTGAGGAGAGAACTTCAGATGTCACAGATACTCTATTACAAAAACCAGCTATGACTGAAAATGTTAAAAAGATAATAACCTTTACACCAGGAGAAGGAAACAAACCTTTTTAATTATATTTATGGACAAAGACTCTGAATTCCTATCATTTCCAACTTTTTTCTGTGGTAAAACTCAAGCTAGCTGATAAAAGGACAGAACAACACCTATCCCTTACAATACAATATGTAAATGAGAACTCAGAAGTCAAGATAGAAGAGCAGCACAATCAGAACCAAACATATTTTTAAAATTAAAAAGTTACAAATTCAATTCGTAAAGTCATTGCTGAATTACATATTCGACCGAAAGACGATGAGTGTATGAAAAACACATTCACTGTGGTACTAATTTGCGTTAAGGAATATCTAGCGTGCTGTCGACTTCACTGTTTTGTTTTTCTCAAGGTAAAATCGAGTTCATTTCTATTTTTGACAATAAAAACGAACGGTAAAACACGACGTTTCGACCAAACTTCGGTCATTTTCAAGTGAATAGTAAGATTGTCAGGGTGAATATACATATATGCGTCTAAGAAGGATAAAATTTTTTGGAAGTGTAAACGGACAATACGAGCATACAAAGAGAAGAAATAATCAGAAGCTAATTAAAAACCAAAGTAAAAATAATTATTAAAATCAAAAACCTAACTAGAAACCTTTGCACGAATTGAGTCCGACTGTACAATTAGAGCAGGTCCCACTTCTTGAATAAAAGACATTTCATAAATTAGGCAGTCAAATTTTTTTGGTACACTTCTTTAAAACACTAAAAAGTTTTCGTAAGATCCGCTGGGCCAAAGAAAGCTTGTTTGTCGTTGAATGCTATTTGTTGTGTGCTCTCGACGGGAATCAGTTAGGTTTGTTTTTCCCGCGAGTCTCAATGTACCGAAAACATATGTGTGATACGTAAATGCTTTGGGGAACCAGCTTTTAGATCATTTTTAGAGGTTAAAAAATTTAATCGCCACATTTGTACTCGATAAAGTATAAAGGCGCTGATTTTTAGCTTTGAGCTGTTTAGAATGTTTAGAGTCTAGAATCGCCTCGAAATTTTGGAGAAAAGAGCATAGCCACGTTCTGATCACGTGCAAAATCTGAACATTGATCAAATTAAATGAATGTATCCCGCCTGGAATACATACTACTACACTTTATTTAGACAGAATTTCAAGCTTGTATCCTAAGGGGGGTACATTTTGATTTAGGCAGAGTCACGTTTATCACTTATCCGCATAATCGAGCTACTCTGTATTTAGAATTACTGTTTGAGGAATATTTTTTTAATCGCCAGTTGTCAGACACTTTTTTATTCTATGATTCTAAGTGGGAGCGGTGAACGTACGGGTTGTCCATTTCTTGCCTGCATTCAGACTGAAGTATCCATTGCATGCTAAAAATACACATGAAGCAACAAAGCATGTCTCAAAATAATTTGTCAGTCTAGTTTCACCCTGGGTAATGAGAAAACGTCTGAGAAGTCATTCTTTTGAAATTAACCACATTGCTAAATGGCTCTTGTGAAATGTCACTAGATAAGGTGTGACGCTGGGACGTGCTAGAATGCTATTGTGAAACCACAAAACAATCAAGCAAGGATTTGAAAGGCGTGTGCGTGATTTGTCTTTTCTAAATCGAATTTTGCCGTCAAAACATTAAGCAGCATCGTATATTCAGAAGTGTTGTTCTTTTTTGTTCTTTGATTCTTAGTGGGAGTGGTGAACATATCGGGTTGTTTCACTTCTTGTTTACATTTAGACTAAAGCATCCATCGCGTGCTAAAAATACACCTAAAACAACCGATCAATTTCTATTGTGAAATATTGTTAGGGCGTAAACACATTTTTTTTTTAAATGTTAAAAAAACACAAGAGAGTACGAGCTGGAATGCTACCGTGAAACCACAAAATAACCAAGCTGAGTTATTCTATTTAAAGGTATGCAAAGAGGTGAAACTCGCAAGCGTTTTTAATCTTTTCAAAATTGAAAAATTTGCTGTTAAACTATCGAGCAACATCTTGTTGAGGATTGGTCTTTGAGGACTACCTCCTCGTGAAGCGCCAGTCGTCAGCCACAATGATATTATGTAGGTATGGTGAAACGTGTCAATCTTTTTTTTTTAAAGCTCTTTTGATTATGTCCTAGGGTCCTAATTAAGTTTTTTTACTTCCCTGTGACATGCGCAGTTCTGATCTATGAAATGCTATAAAAGGAATCTCATAGACACTCCCAAAGTTGTCTT
Source organism: Pocillopora verrucosa (assembly GCF_036669915.1). NCBI lineage: Eukaryota > Metazoa > Cnidaria > Anthozoa > Scleractinia > Pocilloporidae > Pocillopora > Pocillopora verrucosa. The sequence goes on from NC_089317.1 coordinate 23,038,098, forward strand.
TTGCAGTTTCGTAAGACGTCTAGAAGAAGTGATCTTCCCATAAGACAAGCTTGGAAAACAAAAGGTTGGGAAAAATCTCCCGAAAGATGTAGCTGGAAATCAGAAACACACCAAAAATGTCTCAGTCTTGTTTTAAATACTACCTGCTGGTAGGCCAACTCTTCCCAAAATTACATCAGCTCTATTCGGAAGAGCCGTTTTGGCAATTTGAAAATTCTTGCCTTCTTCGACCGCTCATTTTTCGAGATTTTCATTGCTTTTATTGATGGAATTAACCTTAAAGCCTCGTCTGTGCAAAAACAGACTTTAATACGAAGTAATCAGTCCGAAGTAATCAGTAGTAAATTCATTTACATCTGTTTTGTTATTTCCATGTCAATCTATTCCAGGTTTGATCCATCATGTCCATCAAGTTGTACGACGCGAGCGGTTTGAGCCAGGAGTTTTCAGATTCAGAGATGGACCTGAAAAAGAATGGTGTTTCCTTCGTAAAAGCCGTTGTTAGTTCGGGAACCTGGATCTTCTACACCTACGCAAACTACAATGACGCACAATATGGTGCTGGCCCATCTAACTACAAGGTTCTCAAGCCTGGACCAGATGTAAAGATCTCGAGTGTGAATGGCTCCATGCTCCTCCTTCCGGACCAGGTAGAAGGAGTCATTCTGTTCGAGCATAGCTTCTACGGTGGAACCAACAAGGTATTCAAATTACATAAGCTTTCAATAATCAGCAGCTCACGCTCTTTGTAAAAAACGCTCTGCTTTGTCTTACAATTCTCGTAAGACAACAAAGACAGATCAGCAGTAAGTAGCAATCAGTTCTAAATGGATTACAGGATAGTGTGGCATCATAGAACATGATGGTTTTTTTCATTTTCTTAATTTTGAACAAGGATTTTTAGTTATTTTGGTTTGAAATTGGCCGTGAGTGAACTCGGGCCTGGAATCATTTTTCTAAAAAGTAGATTATTTCCGATAATAATCTTCAAAGTCACTTAGACGGAGGCAAATAAGATGGCTTGTTTCCACATGGATTCATATTCATAAGGAATCACAAACAGATCATCTATACATCATGCAGACACTTGATGTAAGTGACAGGCGCAAGAGGCATTGAAAAGCGATCAGATTGTTGTAAGAGTATAACTGATATTTTTTCCACATACCCCTGTCTTTTCCCTTCGATACCAAAGGGCGTATGTTTCGTGACAATGTGTAGCACTTTTTCCCAATTAACGTCATAGGTCTGGTTCGTGCTAGATCTCCCTTCGCAGTTCCTGGAAAAATATTTAGTGGACTTCGAAAATTCATATCAAATGAGGAGTTTAACCAGATTTAAAACTTTTCTCAAAAGACACTCCTGCAAACGAGCTTATTCTTTTACTTAGTGTCTTAGAGGTTAGATGCTAGTACAAAATTATTTCTTTTGAAAGATGTTTCTCCTTTCTCTGGGTTCTATTCTTTCCACAATTTCGTGTAGTGGTTTAAAGAAAGTTGCCCAGATCTGAACCCCTTTTTCCCAACCGGGAAAGTTGGAGGAGTCTCCTCTACCATCGTGTTATCCAAGAACGAGAAGTTTGCAGCCTTCACCAAAACCAACTATCGGGGCTTGCAACAGCAACTGGAGCAAGGCAAGTGGTATCCAAGTCCAGAAGCCATGAATTTCCCCAACGACCGAATGGAGAGCCTCCGCAAGATGTGAGATGACCAATCTGACCTGGCTCTTCGCTTGCATTTCGTACCAGCTTTTTTCTTTTCTTTTCGTGTTTTGTTTTTTTCATTTGTTTTTTTAGTTTTTGGCCTTATTGTTATCTTTTGATTGATGAAAAGTTAGCAAAATAAGATTTTGTCAATTTAGCTCAGCGCTTAAAGTCATTAGAGATGAGTCAAATAAAAGAAGTTTACTGCAAAAGGTTGGCATTTTTATTTTTTATTAAGAAAGAGCTTTTTTTAGGCGAAATGGATGTGATCTCACCCTATGGATGTGTTTAGTATTCCATAATTCGGATTTTATTTTTTACCAAAGCAGCGTTTTTAAGGAAAGGAGCGAAAAAATTGCAATTTTCAACCGCTTTTTCCCGTGACCAGAGTGTAAGATAGAGTTCGTGATATTGAAATGAAAGTCAACAGTTATCAAACGCATCGCAGAAATATTCATTATTTCAAGGACTGGCTAGAATGTCGACCGAGCACTTCTTACGAAGACAACAAAGTAATGCCATTACTATCAATATGTCAAAATCGTATATGGGAGCTGCGGATTAAGGAATAAATCTGAAAGCGATCCTTACAATGATGAACACTACTCAAGAAGTAGTAAAAATAAGGTCTGAAGAAAAAATTCAGGCCTACACGGGATTTGAACCTGTGACCTTTGCAATATCGTTGCACGGCACAATGTGTCGTGAATTTAAGTTGTTTACTGGCAAATGTCTTTTCATCGGAGAAAGCCTAAGCAGTCAGTGTGACAACCAAACACGTAATTGAATCGAGAATATACCGTTTAAATACAAGAAGTAAATCGTGGAGAATATTTAAAGCAAAGAAACAGATATGCAACATGGCAGTCGACGGAGAACGTAAATACTGCCGGTTGATCTTTTCAATCTTCGCAAAAAACTAACCATATGGAAAAAACAAGATTACTCTTCAAATATGCTTTATGTAAATGCTTTGCGCGATTTTCAGCAGAGTCAACAAAATTTTTCTTCCCAAAACAAACACTCCAGTGATGATTTCGTGTTAGGCCTTTAGCTGTCGGTGTGTGCGTTGTAAGTACATGAAGGAACGGTACACAAAACACGCGTCAACTTCTAAATGATAAAACATTCCCTGCAGATCTTTCTAATTTCGACAGATCTTAGCGACGAGGTCTTCACGAAGGACATGATCCATTTAACTGGGTAGATGGGATCAAAGTTTTTTGTCAGTACCATTCTTAGTGTGTGTTAATGTTGGGTTGATTACTTTGCAACATTTACTTTGCGGCAGCCAAATACCACGTCATGATTGACATGAAAGAAAACACCCTTACGCTCTGATTGGTGGAAACATACTCCTATGGTGCGAGTAACATACCACTCTATGTGCTTACATAAAGCTATTTAAATATTTTAAAAAATGGTAACTAAAAAACAGGCACTCTGGGGGCCTTGGGGCTGTGATCGGTTATACATACATAGGCGATCTGAGGCGATCTGATCTGTGTAAGATACATACCCTAATGCAGCGATCTGATTGATGCGAGCAACATACCACTCTATACGCTGACATAGAGTAATTTTTTCCCAAAAAAAGTATGACTTTAAGATAGGCAGTCCAGGGGCCCCAGGGCCTATTACTTTTCTTGCTGCCTTTTTTTCTCGTAGGCGCTCTTTTTGACGGCGCAGACTTCCCGCCAAAGGGTAAAATCAGCGGAAATTAAGAAGCGCATGCGTTAGAGGACGAGAATTCCAAGATGGCGCATATGGGTCTTGAAAAGTATTTAGATCAGGTCAGGAAGCGATTTCGTTGATAGTTTTGTATTAAAAGAAAAAAAAAAGAAGAAGGAAAACAACCGAGAGCTGCACTTACTTTCATGCTTGAACTTTCCCAATAGGTGAAAAAAGGACTCGTTTCCAAAAGTGGCGACATTTTAGCGGTAAGATTCAAATTGTCCTAAGATCGCACAAAAGCGAATTTTCCTATCTTCAAATACACAGAATGTTTGCACACTATCGTAAGATTAATGGAAGGTTTTTCCAATTTAAAATTAAAATTTTCGCAGACCGGGATACAGTTGCGCAGTTGTTGCCTGTGCGTCGAGTACAACAGCATGTCTTTACCATATGATTGTTTAAGGGAAAGTCTAAATATATGAAGAAGTGCTTAATTAAGGTATGGTCCCGCGGGAAACAAGTTAGTTTTGTTTTCCCTCGAGTCCTGATGTTTCCCTCGACTTCGTCTTGAGAAACATTAAGACTCTCGGGAAAACAAGACCAACTGTTTCCCTCTGGACCATACATTAAGTGTATATTGTTGCCATTGTAGTAAAGTTGTATCAATTCACAGGTGCCAGTTTATAAATGAAAATTTGATTTATTTAAAGCAAATAAAAATTGAGCATAAGATATCAAAGGAATAGGAAGCAACTTTTCCTTTTTACTGACTCTTGCAATTAATTGTACTAGTGAATATTTCACCTATGCTTGTTATGATGTGTAATGATATTTAAACATTTTGAAATATTTATGTACTTGTAGGAACTATTTTCCTTTCGTCATCCACACATAGCAAGTCCAAGACTGCAGGTAAAACCATTACAGATTACTTACTTTGGGGATAATTTGTATAAGTATACAATAGAATAATGGATAGTTTTGAGGGCATGCTATGATTGGTGCTCAAACTCCAAATATCCTTTGCCTTTCACCTTCAATCAATGCATGTGGGATTTAAGTTGAAATTTTTGTATTTGCTGCAGGAATGAATGAGTGAAAATGATCTTTTTGTGCTATATTATCTCACTGTTTTAGTGTATACTAAAATAATTCTTCACTTCAGTATTGGTGGCTTGGGTAAGATATTTCCCTTGCACCGTCTTGGCTGGGTAAATATCCACCTTTAGCCACCTCCACTATGGTCAACACTTTTTAATTATCACATTATGCAGACAGCCCTGAGTGCACTTTTATTGAAAAACGTTATGAAAAAATCCCTGTGTGAGGGCTTCGAGTAATGGGGTTAATAGGGCTGGAACAAGGTTTGTGCAAGATAAACAGAATGGAAAAAAGCAGGAAGATAGGAAGAAAGAGAGAGAAGGACAGACACATGATAAAATGCCTACTGACTGAGATATGGGTTGTCAGGTGGGATAGGAAGATATTTTGCCCTCTGTCATGATGTGTAAACTGAGCACAATAAGGTGCATATGTCATGTCTTTAAGTGAAATATTTCCAATCAGGCCTTCCAAATTAGTGTATGCCTAACTCATGAAGAGAGATGAAATTCCTTGCTCCTGCTGGTGCTTTTGAGATTGCATCAGTGTTTAGTTGTTTTATTGTAAATTATAAAAGGAACTAGTTTTTGAGGGACATAAAATCAAAAAAATGTAAATATACCAGTATATACATTTTTTTAAACAACTTACCATCTCATTATGTCAGGTTTAGTTGGTTTGTATTTTTGTCAGTTACCAGATGCACAGCTGCAATGTGAAAGATGGTTTGAACCACCATATGATGAAATGGTAGCATATCATCTCAGGTAAACTATGCCTTTCAAATTCATCTTGATAAATGGGAGTTATGGGCTTTTGGTTTTATGAGGGAGGAAACTAAACAAGATACTCTTCTATTTATATTGTTTTTTTTGCAGAGCTATTTGGGCTGTGGCCAATGGTGATTATGTTGAAGCACGATCTTCCCAAGCAGTCGTTGTCCAATATCTTTTTTGAAAACCTAAAATACGAAAAAGTCTTGTTAGATGGTTTTGGAAGTTTTGGAGGGAACAGCTCTTAATATGCTGCAAAACAATCTTTTTTCCCTCACAATTTTTCAAATTGCAGTAGCCAAAAAAATAATTTGTTTTAATAATAGGCAGGTAATTATTTCTTCTCCCTGTATGTTCTTATTGTCCATTTACACTTTCAAAAATTTTTTTACACCTCTTACACACCTGTATACATTTATTGTTACATTCTTACCACTCACTTGAAAGTGACCAAAGTTTAGTTGAAATGTCGTATTTTACTGTTAATTTTTACCATCAAAAGTTTTATCAAATCATTATTGATAGGAATGTTAATGTTTAAATGTTCTAAGGATTCATTTGTTTATGTGCAAGTTTGCATTATTTTGTAATGACTTAGTGATTTATGCAAAACTGGCCTAGTGTTAGTTTATGATAATCCTTTAATCAGCAGTTGGGTTACTGATTCCTTACCATTGGTACTGTAAAAATCAATCAAACAAACATATTGCCTTGTTGACCCAGTACAAGAAAAGTAGTGGGGAAAGAACCTTAAGTCATAGCAGCACCTAAAATGTTTTTGTTGGAAAAATCTCAGTGTATGCTTGTTGTAACTTTTGTTTTGTACTTGTTAACTGTTTGCATATTATCCAATCATCTTTTACCTTAACAAATTGTAAGTCTTTCACCCGTGCTTTTCAAAGTCAAAAAGATGAAAACTGGTATGTTTATTAACAAGTAATCCTGCAAATTAATTTACCATTAGAAATGATTCAGGTCAGATTTAATGCCTAACCAGCCACCGGATAGAAATTCTGAACATCCTTGTTATTAATTGAAAGTGGAAATGTGACATAGCTTGGTCTTTTTCCATGATGTAAGAACATTTTCTACACACTGTAATAACATCAGATGATTATGAAGCAGTGTAGTAGAAAGGAAAAGCAGCAGTTATCGTAAAGTTTTCTGCAAGCTTGATCTTTCAGAGTTGAATACAGAAGGTAACTCTTGTGTGCTTAAAGACTTGTAATTGTTTAGTTTATCCTGGTTCTAAAAGGTGACCAAGACAGAATTTCTCCTTACCATATCAGTACAATATCTAGCAGACAAGTGTAGAGAATAAAGAAAATTATCAATTAAGGAATTATTTTTTGATCCAATATCAAATTCTCTAAATCAACATCATAAGAATTGTATGGCAGACAGTAAAGAGAATTACCAATGAGATCTTGGAGGTGAATGGGTAAAACCTTGAGGATTTCATCAAGTTCCCCTAATCTGTCTGCCTGCTGGTATCCAGGTATACTTCAGAGCAGAGAAATGCCTGAATAATTAGGGATGCTATGTTTTGCTTTTACCAATGTCACTTCCTTTGACAAGGGCTTGTAATCTTTATTCTGTCTCTGGAAATATTAACCTTGGTGATATTAACCTTTTTTATTCACCAGGGCATTGCCACTAATGAATGTTGTCACATTAGATCTGAGACTTTTTGCCATGCAGGTACTACTGTTTAAAATATGTAGTGCTTACTAAGAGTAATAATTATTTTCACTTCAATTCTTAATTACATATTTAGTTCCAAAGAATATGTCACTTTATCCAAAAGGAATTCTGTGATGTCAGAATTTGATTGTATTTAAAATTTTATCGGTAATAAAGTAATTTTACCCTAAAATCAAAACCTGAAACAACTTTGGTGATTTTGACAGGCAGACAAGCAGCAAGTAAGAAAGGGACAGGGCAAACCTGGAGAAATGTTGGAGAAGGCAGCAGAAGTAATGATGGGGTGTTTCAGGGTCTGTGCAAGTGATAGGTCAGTTCATTGAGCTTGCCAGCTCTCACAGTTGTTTTGTTCAGGGAACTGTATGGCTTATCTGCAATATTGCCATACTGTTAGTCATTTATTATTCAACTGCACAAAGTAAAGTACAAATAACACACAAATAGAGTACTGATATCCTGCAATATTGTATGGTTATAGGCAGTTATTTTTTATTGTCAAAAAATCTGTTTAACTAACTATCTGCTTTGCTTTTCCCATCTTACAAGAAATGAACAGAAAGATTTAGTTGAAAAAAAAGGAATTGGATAATAAATAACTTATTAGACCTATGTATGTAGTATTACTGGGTATTTTTACTCGTTGTTTGTATTTTGACTCACCCTACAGGCTGGTAAAAATACAGCACAACTCCTAAATATATTCAGTGATACTATACACCAAAACGTTTAGTAAGATATATGTATTTACCTCATTGTTGCCTGCCAACCATTTGATGGGACATGTAAGAGCAATATTATTTTCATTTGAGTGTAGTCTTGGTGGTTTTGCTTTATAATACTCTCTGAATGGTCAAGAAAGTTGCACCAATCTCAACATAAATAAAAAAAATCTGATGCATTTAAATGGCTCTATGCTTTTTTGTTTGTCATACTTAAATGAGTGGATATTTATCATTTTACTCTGTAGCCGTTCATCACTTGAGGTATCCAAGAAGTGGGGCATGCTTGCACTTGTAAATCATTTATTCAAGATCTATTTCAAGGTACTACTTCAATGAGTTTATTTGATATTTCAGTTCTGTGATAATCTGTACATAATATAAAGGAGAAATTTATGCACTTCTGAGTGGCTGGAAACAAGTGCATTTTTTATGTAATATGTCAAATGTGACACTAGATGGTGGCACAAGTTTTGATCTCTCCTAGAAACAACTGAAATGTTTATAGCACATGCAAATTCAGTTTTCTCTTGACATACTTTGAATTTTAACTTGATTACACAGTGCAAGTTTATTTTCTTGCTTATAGGAAGGGACAACTTAAAAAAAAAGGGGCTCACCAAGCATCCATATAAAAGGTTCTTTCTGCATTATGATAATATCATAACTAATTTACAAGGAAATGTGTAGCAGCTAGAGGGGACAATTAACAATCAGATCTTGGGAGTTAAAGGGTTAACGACATTTGTGTCTTTTTATATTTATTTACTCTCAGCCGAAACCTTTGAATTTTTATTTCAAGAGGACTACACTACACAGTTTATTGTGACTGTGGACTGCGCCATTAACTTTTTTTCGCACAACGAGTACGCATTAGTAAAAGATTAATGATAAGAAATACGAAAACATTCGTGACGCAGAGCGAAATTAAAAGTTCATATGTTAACTATCAGGAATGTAAAATTGATCAGCAATCATGTTGAGTGTATTAATCAAAGCTGTTTTTTCTGTTCTTGATTTTTCAGCTGATGAATATCTATCATTTGCATTTGAACGCTGCTGTATATCCTCCAGTAAGAACAAAAGGTAATCTTCATCTGGTACTGATCTGCTGTGTGGATATTTGGAACTTCAAACAACAACATTCCAATAACATAATTACATATTTTTTGTTGCAAACTTAAAAGAGAAAAATTTTATAATTTAATAACAAAAACACGAGTTTTAAAAATTATACCTTGTTACTAAAGGGAAGGTACGTCAATTAGCAAAGGCGGTAAGTTTTTTTAAGAAACTGTGGTGCTGCGTCGATGGGAGAGTACAACATGGTAATCTAGTGTTATCAACTAAGTTGATAACGTAAATTGGCCACCGTAAAGAGTTTAAAGGCTGACGTTTCGAGCGTTAGCCCTTCATCAGAGTGTCAATTGGTAATCTACTATCTCTCAGAACTGATTCTCGTGTTCGTTTTCTGTAAGATGTCTGTACATTATCGTATTTACTCAAGTAAGTGCCGCCCTGAATAGGCCGCATTTGGGACAGAAAGTTGCAATGCGTCACCCCCGAATTAGCAGGTCTTTTGCGACATGGAAGTTGAGTGAAGGCACAGCTGGTAATGCAAGCGAAAAATCCAGAAGATACAGATGGTGACGATCAAAAGACGCCTCTGTTATTGCTGTAAAATTTTCATACAGATTTTGAAATAGCTAGTATACCGTTAGATTCAGAGAGGACATTTCTTCATCGCATCCAATTTGTGCCGAATAAGCACCGCCCTTGAATACGCTCCACATTTGACGCGTGAAAAAAATTAACCCTTTACCTCCCATGAGTGACTTAGAGAGAATTTCTCCTTACAGTATCAATACAATATCAAGCATAGAAGTGATGAGAATGAAAAAAAATATTGATTAGGCGATCATTAGTTTATATAAAAATAAATTCTCCAAACTGACATCATAATAATTGTAAGGCAGACAGTAAGGAGAATTTCTATTGAGATCTTGGGAGTTAATGCGCCGCGACGCTTATTTGAGTAACTTCGGTATGCAGTAAAAAGTTAACGAGAGTGAAAATACCTACCAGTGAGAGGGTGTCTTTTTTGAAGGAACACCAAATTCTCGTGACTAATATAAAAGGGAACTGTATCCTACTTGAAGTCAGAAACATTGATTAGATATTGGGAACTGAAGGGTTAATACGGAGAAAACTTTCACCATGGCTTCTAATCACACTTTTTTTAAAATTTGCAATATACTTCTCGCAGTGTTATTTGTTAAGATTGAAACACATTTTCACGAATTATTCATGTTTGTTTTTTGTCACCTATCTAGAGCAATCCTAATTTATCTCATACCAGTGAAAATGCTTCTGGTGAGTTATACCTTGTGAACTGAATGAAATCTAGACACTAAGGTCTGATTATTTACATAAAGGTTAGCCGTTGTTTAACAAAACCGCGTATTAAACGATTCTCAGTTAACCTGAACCGTTATCTGAACCCTTTTTTTGTGAATAGCGTTAAGATGGCCAAAAGCTAACAGTGACAGGACTTTTTTTTTTAATTATATTAAACCTCGTGTAGAGAAAGTCCGAGGCCCACTGATTGCATAAAAACGAGGTTCTGGTGAGACTTCGTGTAAATAACTGGCCCTAAGTAACGAAATATCCTTACACTGAATATAGTTTCTTAACTGCTGGGGTTTTTTTTAACATTAGGGCTACATACCAAAAGAGGACTTGCTTTTTAAGTACAACCTAAACCAGTTTGTTGATGTGGTTAAATCTGTCAGGTATGGAGACACACGCAGCAGCTTATAGGACATGAGGCTTGCTAAAATTGATTTGATTTGTTTTTTTGCATTCATTTAAACAAATTTATCCCGGAGTTGTTGTCATTTTCAGAATGGGAAATCTTGCACTTTTAAACGAGACATTAGAGAGAGAACAGGTATTTTGCCAAATTCATATTGATAACTGATTTCTCCTTACAATATCCTTACGCTTTTAAACAGACACCTGACGAGAAAAAAGAAAACGATCGTATTCTGAAAGGTTCTGATCATTAGGAGCCAACTATTCATTTTGCTGCTTTCCTCATCTTTTATTAAAAGTAAAGTCTGTACTCAAGCCTATTGGCCCACCCAGCTGTAGCTTATCCTGGTTTCCATGTAGCGAAGCGACAAGAAGTATTACCACTACCAGTCTAGTGCTCTGACCACTGGGCAGTGCGTTTTCCACTCCTCTCATATTATATCAAATATAAATTGCCTTTTTTCAATTTTTCAGGGATTTTTCATCCAGTGTGGTGTTTACTGACCTTATCCTGGAGAAGCTAAAGATTATAACATATAGGAACTTATTCAAGAAAGTGTAAGTTTTTGAGGTCTTGAATAAATATTTTTATCTATCGAAGTGTCTTTTAGATACAAATTAAACGGAACTGTCACACTCTTCTGTTTTTCTAAACTGACTTTTAAGAAAATGTTGAAGTCTTAAAAACTTTCATCGAACTTTTGTGTCTTAATGGTTTCGTTTTGGAATAAAATAGCACTCGAGATAAACTCGACTTCAATCCTAGATTAGAGAAAGGTGTTTTTTCGTCTTGTTACAAGCGTGGGACAAAGAAAAAAATTCATAGTCCCCATGAGGAATCGAACCTCAGACCTTCGGATTCCGCGCTCCGTTGCTCTACCCACTGAATCACAGAGACTCTACGGATGACCGAGGTCTACTACCAAGTTCATATGACACGTATCCTGCATACTGCTAAGACAAGCGAAAAAAACATCTTTCTCTATTTCTTTACCGAGCTCAAAACATACCATCTCTCTTACTCTTTAATCCCGGATGACTTTCGACGCTCTGTTGGATATTACTTGGATATATAGGGTAACTTCTCCTTACAATTTAGATACGTTAATACACAGGTGACTAGAATGAACAAACTTATCAACCCTTCCATCCCTTAGAGTAACTAGCATCTAATTTCTCCTTACAATAGCACTCTTGAATCACACATTAAGGTCATGAGAAAAACAGAAATGATCACCAACTAAACAAGCTCTTGTTTGTTAAACAAATTCCCCTTGTCTGCACCTTAGGAAATGTATAGAGAACTGTGTGGAGAATCTGATGATACTGATGTTGGGAAGTAAAGGGTTAACTGAGGGGTTTTACACGGACATGATAACACCAAATTCTCAGTAATCGCGTTAAGGAAATATATGGCTGCCAGAAGAGAGAATTTCGTTATAGATCCTGTAAACCGACTTAGATGATTGTGTTTATACGTATTCTCAGGGCTCTTCTTCTGAAAACTCACCAGTTATCTTTGGATGCGTTTGTTGTGGCTCTCAGAGCTATGCAGGTAAGGAATAATTGGAAAGATGACTGACTGAATAATAAAATAAAAATACCATTTTATGATTGTTTCGTTTCAGACATCTTAAGGCATTTTCTAAAATCTCATAGATAGTCCCAAAGTTGTCTTCTGCAGTTTCGTAAGACGTCGAGAGGAAGTGGTCTTGCCATAAGACAAGCTTGGAAAACAAAAGCTGGAAATCAGAAACACACAAAAAATGTCTCAGTCTTGTTTTAAATACTACCTGCTGATAGGCCAACTCTTCCCAAAATTACATCGGCCCTATTCGGAAGAGCCGTTTTGGCAATTTGAAAATTCGTGCCTTCTTCTACCGCTCATTTCTCGAGATTTCCATTGCTTTTATTGATGCAATTTTAACCTTAAAGCCTCGTCTGTGCAAAAACGGGCTTTAATGCGAAGTAATCAGTCGGAAGTAATCAGTAGTAAATTCATTGACATCTGTTTTGTTATTTCCATGTCAATCTATTCCAGGTTTGATCCATCATGTCCATCAAGTTGTACGACGGAAGCGGTTTGAGCCAGGAGTTTTCAGATTCAGAGAAGAACCTGAAAAAGGATGGTGTTTCCTTCGTAAAAGCCGTTGTTAGTTCGGGAACCTGGATCTTCTACACCTACGCAAACTACGATAACGCACAAAATGGTGGTGGCCCATCTAACTACAAAGTTGTCAAGCCTGGACCAGAAGTAAAGATCTCGAGTGTGAATGGCTCCATGCTCCTCCTTCCGGGCCAGGTAGAAGGAGTCGTTCTGTTCGAGCATAGCTTCTACGGTGGAACCAACAAGGTACTCAAAATACATAAGCTCTCAATAATCAGCAGCTCACGCTCTCTGTAAAAAGCGCTCTGCTCTATCTTACAATTCTCGTAAGACAAAAAGAAGAAATCAGCAGTAAGTAGCAATCAGTTGTAAATGGATTATAGGATAGTGTGGCATCATAGAACATGATGGTTTTTTTCATTTTCTTAATTTTGAACAAGGATTTTTAGTTATTTTGGTTTGAAATTGGCCGTGAGTGAACTCGGGCCTGGAATCATTTTTCTAAAAAGTAGATTATTTCCGATAAATAATTATGAAAGTCACTTAGACGGAGGCAAATAAGATAGCTTGTTTCCACATGGATTCATATTCATAAGGAATCACAAACAGATCATCTATACATCATACAGACACTTGATCTAAGTGACGGGCGCAAGAGGCATTGAAAAGCGATCCGATTGTTGTAAGAGTATAACTGATTATTTTGTCCCCATACCCCTGTCTTTCCCTTCGATACCAATCGGCGTATGTTTCGTGACAATGTGTAGCACTTTTTCCCAGTTAACGTCATAGCTCTGGTTCGTGCCAGATCTCCCTTCGCAGTTCCTGGAAGAATATTTAGTGCATTTCGAAAATTCATGTCAAATGAGGAGTTTAACCAGATTTAAAACTTTTCTCAAAAGACACTCCTGCAAACGAGCTTATTCTTTTACTTAGTGTCTTAGGGGTTAGATGCTAGTACAAAATTATTTCTTTTGAAAGATGTTTCTCCTTTATCTGGGTTCTATTCTTTCCACAATTTCGTGCAGTGGTTTAAAGAAAGTTGCCCAGATCTGAACTCCTTTTTCTCAACCGGGAAAGTTGGAGGAGTCTCCTCTACCATCGTGTTATCCAAGAACGAGAAGTTTGCAGCCTTCACCAAAACCAACTATCAGGGCTTGCAACAGCAACTGGAGCCAGGCAAATGGTATGCAAGTCCAGACGACATGAATTTCCCCAACGACCGAATGCAGACCTCCGCAAGATGTGAGATGACCAATCTGACCAGGCTCTTCGCTTGCATTTCGTACCAGCTTCTTTCTTTTTTTTTCGTGTTTTGTTTTGTTCATTTGTTTTTTTAGTTTTTGGCCTTATTGTTATCTTTTGATTGATGAAAAGTTAGCAAAATAAGATTTTGTCAATTCAGCTCAGCACTTTAAGTCATTAGAGATGAGTCAAATAAAAGAAGTTTAGTGCAAAAGGTTGGCATTTTTATTTTTTATGAAGAAAGAGCTTTTTTTTAGGCGAAATGGATGTGATCTCACCCTATGGATGTGTTTAGTACTGCATAATTCGGATTTTAATTTGTACCAAAGCAGCGTTTTTAAGAAAAGGAGAGCAAAAATTGCAATTTTCAACCGCTTTTTCCCGTGACCAGAGTGTAAGATAGAGTCTGTGATATTGACATGAAAGTCAACAGTTATCAAACGCATCACAGAAATATTCACTATTTCAAGGACTGGCTAGAATTTTGACCGAGCACTTCTCACAAAGACAACAAAGTAATGCCATTACTATGAATATGTCAAAATCGTATATGGGAGCTGCGGATTAAGGAATAAATCTGAAAGCGATCTTTACAGTGATGAACACCACTCAAGAAGTGGTGAAAATAAGGTCTAAAGAAAAAATTCAGGCCTGTACGGGATTTGAACCCATGACCTTTGCAATACCGTTGCTCTGCACAATGTGTCGTAAATTTAAGTTGTTTACTGGCAAATGTCTTTTCATCGGAGAAAGCCTAAGCAGTCAGTGTGACAACCAAACACGTAATTGAATCGAGAATATACCGTTTAAACACAAGATGTAACTCGTGGAGAATATTTAAAGCAAAGAAACAGGTATGCAACATGGCAGTCGACGGAGAACGTAAATACTGCCGGTTGATCTTTTCAATCTTCGCAAAAAACCAACCATAAGGCAAAAACAAGATTACTCTTCAAATATGCATTATGTAAATGCTTTGCGCGATTTTCACCAGAGTCAGCAAAATTTTCCTTTCCAAAACAAACACTCCTGTAATGATTTCGTGTTTGGCCTTTAGCTGTCGATGTGTGCGTTGTAAGTACATGAAGGAACGGTAAACAAAACACGCGTCAACTTCTAAATGATAAAACATTCCCTGCAGATCTTTCTAATTTCGACAGATCTTAGCGACGAGGTCTTCACGAAGGACATGATCCATTTAACTGGGTAGATGGGATCAAAGCTCTTTGTCACTACCATTCTTAGTGTGTGTTAATGTTGGGTTGATTACTTTGCAACATTTACTTTGCGGCAGTCAAATACCACGACATTATTGGCATGAAAGACAACACTCTTACGCTCTGATTGGTGGAAACATACTCCTATGGTGCGAGTAACGTACCACTCTATGTGCTTACATAAAGCTATTGAAATATTACAAAAATAATGATAACTCAAAAACAGGCACTCTAGGGGCCTCAGGGCTGTGATCTGATCGGTTCTACATACATAGGCGATCTAAGGCGGTCTGATTTGTGTAAGATACATACCCTAATGCAGCGATCTGATTGATGCGAGCAACATACCACTCTATACGCTGACATAGAGTAATTTTTTTCCCAAGATAGTCTGACTTTAAGATAGGCACTCCAGGGGCCCAAGGGCCTGTTACTTTTCTTGCTGCCTTTTTTTCTCGCAGGCGCTCTTTTTGAAGGCGCAGACTTCCCGCCAAAGGGTAAAATCAGCGGAAATTAAGAAGCGCATGCGTTAGAGGACGAGAATTCCAAAATGGCGCATATGAGTCTTGAAAAGTATTTAGATTAGGTCAGGAAGCGATTTCGTTGATAGTTTTGTATTAAAAAAAAAAAAGAAGAAGAAGGAGAAGAAATAAACAACCGAGTGATGCACTTACTTTCATGCTTGAACTTTCCCAATAGGCGAAAAAAGGACTTGTTTCCAAAAGTGGCGACATTTTAGCGGTAAGATTTAAATTAACCTAAGATCGCACGAAAGCCAATTTTCCTTTCTTCAAATGCACAGGATGTTTGCACACTATCGTAAGATTAAGGGAAGGTTTTTCCAATTTAAAATTACATTTTCGCAGACCGGGATACAGTTGCGCAGTTGTTGCCTGCGCGTCGAACACAACAGCATGTTTTTACCATATGATTGTTTAAGGAAAAGTCTTAATATATAAAGAAGCACTTAAGGTATGGTCCTGTGATAAATAAGTTAATTTTGTTTTCCCTCGAGTCGTGATGTTTCCCTCGACTTCGTCTTTAGAAAATGTAGGGACCATACATTAAGTGTATATTGTTGCCCTTGCTGTAAAGTCGTGTATCAATTCACATGTGCCAGTTTATAAATGAAAACTTGATTTATTTAAAGCAAATAAAAATTGAGCATAAGACATCAAAGGAATTGGAAGCAATTTTTCCCTTTTACACTTGTACCAGTGAATATTTCGCCTATGCTCATTATGATGTTTAATGATATTTAAACAGTTTCAAATATTTATGTACTTGTAGGAACTATTTTCCTTTTGTCATCCACACATAGCAAGTCCAAGACTGCAGGTAAAACCATTACAGATTACTTACTTTGGGGATAATTTGTATAAGTATATAATAGGATAGTGGATAGCCTTGAAGGTAAGCTATGATTGGCACTCAAACTCCAAATATCCTTTACCTTTCACCTTCAATCAATGCATGTGGAATTTGAGTTTACCAATTTTTGTAATTGTTGCAGGAATGAATGAGTGAAAGTGATCTTTTTGTGCTATATTATCTCACTGTGTTAGTGTATACCAAAACAATTCTTTATTTCAGTATTGGTGGCTTCAGTAAAATATTTCCCTTCCTCCTTGGCTGGGTATCTATCCACCTTTAGCCACCTCCACTATGGTCAATACTTGTTAATCGTCATATTATGCAGACAGTCCTGTGTGCACTTTTATTGGAAAATGTCATGAAAAAATCCTTGTGTGAGGGCTTTGTGCAATGGGGTTAATAGGGCTGGGACAAGGTCTGTGCAAGATGAGCAGAATGGAAAAAAGCAAGAGGATAGGAAGAAAGAGAGAGAAGGACAGACACATGATAAAATGCCTACTGACTTAGATATGGGTTGTGTGATAGGAAAATATTTTGCTCTCTGTCATAATGTGTAAACTGAGCACAATAAGGTGCGTATGTCAAGACTTTGAGTGAAATATTTCCAATCAGGCCTTTGCAAGGAGTGTATGCCTGATACAAGAAGAGAGATGAAATTCCCTGTTCCTGCTAGTGTTTTTGAGCCTGCATCGCTGTTTAGTTGTTTTATCATTAACTATGAAAGGAACTAGTTTTTAAGGGTATGTTTTCCCATTGTTTCAGAATTTCTTGGCATTTTGAAACAGCTGAAACCTAATTTTTTTAAACCAACTTACCATTTCATTGTATCAGGTATAGTTGGTTTGTTTTTTTGTCAGTTACCAGATGCACAGCTGCAATGTGAAAGATGACTTGAACCACCATATGATGAAATGGCAGCATATCATCTCAGATAAACTATGCCTTTCAAATTCATCCCAATAAATGGGAGTTATGGGCTTGTGGTTTTTATGTGGGAGGAAACTAAACAAAATACTATTCTATTTATATTGTTTTTTTGCAGAGCTATTTGGGCTGTGGCCAATGGTGATTATGTTGAAGCACGATCTGCCCAAGCAGTTGTTGTCCAATATCTTTTTTGAAAACCTAAAATACAAAAAATTCTTGTTAGATGGTTTTGGAAGTTTTGGAGGGAACAGTTCTTTATTAGCTGTGATACACAATCTTTTTTCCCTCACAATTTTTCACATGGCAGTAGTCTGAAAATAATTTGTTTTGATAATTGGCTGCAATGTCAATTTTTTAATATTCTAAGAATTCACTTGCTTATGTGCAAGTTTGTATTATTTTGTAATTATTTAATGATTCATGCAAAACTGGCCTAGTGTTAGTTTATGATGATTCTTTGATCGGCAGTTGGGTTGCTGATCCCTTAGCAATGGTACTATAAAAATAAATCAAAGAAACATATTGCATTGTTAACCCAGTACAAGAAAAGTAGTGTGAAAAGAACCTTAAGTCATGACAACACCCAATATGTTTTTGGTTGAAAAAACTCAGTGTATGCCTACTGAAACTTTTGTTTTCTACATGTCAACTGTTTGCATATTATCTAATCATCTTTTGTCTTAACAAATAGTAAGTCTTTCACTTGTGCTTTTTAGAGTCAAAAAGATTAAAACTGACCAGTATGTTTGTTAACAAGTAATCCTAGAAATTAATCAATTATTAGAAATGATTCAGATAAAATTTAATGCCTAACCAGCCACCAGATAGAAATCCTGAACATCTTTGTTATTAACTGAAAGTGGAGATGTGACACAGCTAAGTCTTTTTCTATGTAAGAACATGTTCTATACATTGTAATAACATCAGACGATTACAATGCAGTGAAGTAGAAAGGAAAAGGCTGCAGTCATCTTGTAGTTTTCTGTAAGCACTATCTCTCAGAGTTGAACACAGAAGGTAACTCTTTTGTGCTTAAAGACTTGTAATTGTTTAGTTTATCCTGGTTCTAAAAGGTGACGGAGACAGAATTTCTCCTTACCATATCAATACAATATCATGATGATCAAGCAGACAAGTGATGAGAATAAAGAAAATTATCAATTAGGGGATCATTTTTTGAACTAATATCAAATTCTCTAAACCAATATCATAGGAATTGTATGGCAGACAGTAAGGAGAATTACCAATGAGATCTTGGAGGTGAATGGGTAAAGCCTTAAGGATTTCATTAAGTTCCCCTAATCTGTCTGCTTGCTTGTATCCATGTGTTCTTCAGGGCAGAGAAAAGCCTGAATAATTATGGATGCTATGTTTTGCTTTTACTGATGCCACCTCATTTGACAAGGGCTTGTAATCTTTATTCTGTCTCTGGAAATATTAACCTTGGTGATATTATTCTTTATTATTCACCAGGGCATTGCCACTAATGAATGTTGTCACAGTAGATCTGAGACTTTTTGCCATGCAGGTACAACTGTTTAAAATATGTAGTGTTTAGAAGGTTTTGTTTTTTTACTTCAATTCTTAATTAGGTATTTAGTTCCAAAGAATATGTCACTATATATTTCAAAAACAATCTCTGACTTCAGGATTTGATTGTATTTACAGTTTTACTGGTTAAAAGGTAATTTTATCCTAAAAACAAAACCTGAAACAACTTTTTCAGATCTCTTTCATTGGCAGTGACTTTTAACTAGCCATATACCACTTTAACCACTAACTAGGCCTGTGTTTTCAGCTTGCAGAAAGTAAAATATGAGTTATTTTATGGGGCTTGATGGCATAAGTGATACAAAACCATGTCTTTCAAAAGTTATCGTGTTTTGTCATTTTAAAAATAATGATAATGATATTGGAATTATAATGGGTGATTTTGACAGGCAGACAAGCAGCAAGTAAGAAAGGGACAGGGCAAACCTGGAGAAATGTTGGAAAAGGCGGCAGAAGTAATAATGGGGTGTTTCAGGGTCGGTGCAAGTGACCGGTCAGTTCATTGAGCTTGTCAGCTCTCGCAGTTGTTTTGTTCACGGAACTGTATGGCTTATCTGCGATACATGTATTGCAATACTGTTAGTCATTTATTATGATATCAGAATGCGTGAGAAATATCATTACACAAGGTATGACGCTGGACTAACGTGCTGAACCACGAAACAATCAAGCTATGATTTGAAAGGCGTGTAGGTTCTTTATCTTTTTTAATCGAATTTTGCCGTTAAAACATCAAACAACATCGTATATTCAGAAGTGTTGATCTTTTTTGTCCTATGTATGATTCTTAGTGGGAGTGGTGAACGTATCGGGTCGTTTGGCTTCTTGTTTTAAATATTCGGAGTAGAGTATCCATCGCATGCTAAAACTGCACCTAAAACAACCAACCAATTAATTTTCAAAATACGTGTTCGGTTTAATTTACCCCAGGGTAATGAGACTAAGTCCGAGAGAAACGAATCACTCTTTATGATACACCTCAGTGCCAAACGGCTATTGTGAAATATCATTAGGGGGTGGGTGCTTATTCGAGGAAGGAGGCTTATTAAAGCTTGGGCACTTATAGTTTAGATATGTGCAAAAAAAAAAAAACCACAAGAAAGTGCGATCTGGAATAAGACATCCAAAAATAAGCAATTGTAAGACTAGACTACTTCTCAAATATCCTTTATGTAAATGCTTTGCGCAATTTTCAACCAGGGTCAGTAAAAACTTGCCCTTCCAAAACAAACACTCCAGTGATGATTTCGTGTTAGGCCTTTAGCCGTTGGCGTGTGCGTTCTAAGTGAAGGAAAAGTACACAAATTACGTGTTAACTTCTAAATGGTAAAAAAAACATCCCTGCCGTCCTTTTCTAATTCCGACAGATCCTAGCGACGACGTCTTCACGAAGGATGAACCATTCAACTAGCAGGATGGTTTCAGGGTTCTTTCTCAATGCCATTCTTAGTGTGCGTCAATGTTGGGTTGATTACTTTGCAACAATTACTTTGGGACCCCAAAATTCCATGACATGATTGTCATGAAAGACAGTACCATGACATAAAAGGCGTGTAAATTTTAATCTAGTTTCCCCTAGGGCAATGAGAAAACGTGTGAGAAGCCATTCTTTTGAAATTGACCCCACTGCGAAATTGGTTATTGAAAAATATCATTACAAAAGGTATGACGCTGGGAGAACGTGCTGGAATGCACTTGTTAGAGCGTGGGCACTTATTAGTTTAGAAATGTGAAGAAACAAAATAGAGTGCGAGCTGGAGTGTTACCCTGAAAGCACAAAATAAACAAGCCGTCATCTCCTACTTAAAAGCATGCAAAGGTATGACGCTGGGAGAACGTGCTGGGATAGAGCGTGGGCACTTAGTAGTTTAGAAATGTGAAAAAACAAAATAGAGTGCGAGCTGGAATGCTACCGCGAAACCACAAAATAAACAAGCTGTCATCTCCTACTTAAAAGCATGCAAAGAGATAAAACTCGGAAGCGTTTTTTTCTTTTAGAAAATTGAATTTTTCTGTTTAACTATCGAGCAACATCTTGTTGATCGATCCCCTCGGGACTGGAAGCTCCCAACTGTTGCACAGACCATTATACAAAACTAAATCTGGACAAAGAACTTTTTATTATCGCACTGTCAGCCTGTGGAACAGTTTAGACAATGATCTTAAACTTTGTAATTCTTCTTCTAATTTTAAGCGTAAACTTAGGTCAAAAATTAATTGTTGCTTTTCTTTCTCCTCGGTCCTAGTTTTTAATCATATCATATATTTTTTATTGTCCTTTTTTAAAGTTTCTTAGTTTTTATCTTACCCATTTTATCGTACCTTCTTAAAGTTTCTTAGTTGTAATTTTCGTAATTATTTTTAGGTTTATAGATTAAACATTTTTATTATTGTAATTATTAATTGTCACTGAAAAGCCCTCTTAGGGAGTGTCAATAAAGTTTGTATTGTATTGTATTATTGTACTGGTCCATAAAAACCCTCGAGAGTGATTACAACAACAACTAGACGATTAGTATGCGTTCTCCTTCGTCGAACGCAACAACCAACCAATTAATTTCAAAATATGTTTTCGATTTGATTTACCTCAGGCTAATGAGACCGAGAGAAAGGACTCATTCTTTCTAAATTCACCTGAGTGCCAAATGGCTATTTTAAAATATCATTAGGGGGTGGGTGCTTATTCGGGGAAGAACGCTTATTGGAGCGTGGGCACTTATTAGTTTAGAAATATGAAAAAAACACAAGCGAGTGCGAGCTGAAATAAGACATCCAAGAATAAGTAACCATAAGACAAAACCGAGATTACTGCTCAAATGTGCTTTATGTAAATGCCTTGCGAAATTTTCATCAGAGCAGAAAAACCTTCCCTTCCAAAACAAACACTCCAGTGATGATTTCGTGTTAGGCCTTTAGCTGTGGGAGTGTGCGTTGTAAGTGAAGGAACAGTACACAAAACACGCGTTAACTTCTAAATGGTAAAAATAATCCCTGCCGACCTTTCTAATTCCGACAGATCTTAGCGACGAGGTCTTCACGAAGAACATGAACCAAACACTTTGCTCGAGCGATTCTACGCCGAAATTAATAACAAACATGGTTAAACCACGAAAATACGATTCCATTCCATCCGGGGAAATCATGTGATTACCTATACTAATAGATGAATGAAAAATAAGTACCGGTTCTAGGTTCAGGTTAAGATTGTGAGGCGAATCCTGATTTGCAAATCAATAAATATCATAATGAAATCAGTTATCTAGGAGTAGAAGATAACAATTAAAATCAGCGATTTTTTTAAAGAGATTTTAAAAGTGCCCATAAACAAGGAATACCTCTTGTCCTTACCAAGTCACGTTTCTGCTTAAAAATTCTCGATGTCGAATCTTTTACGTAACGGAAGGTACGTTAATGAAGCTTGAAAAACACAAAAGGTCTTTAGAAAGAGAAACCTCAGTGTAGGAGTAACCTTACTATAATGTCAAGCATTGTTTTTGCGCAACCCTGCTGTTTAAGACTTCTGTGTAAAAACTTATAAACCGATCTGATCTCTGTTTGTTGTGAAGTCGTAAACTAATCGCTGAATGACATGTTCAACCGCAAAATGATCATCATTGGAGCGAGAAGACTTCAATGTACCTTGAATGTGCAATCCTTGTACGATTATAAGGAATTTATAATAAAATATACATGGATCATGCCTCTTTGTTACCTTTGCTGGTACAGGTTTTTACAAGTGTATGAAAAACACTTTCACTGTTGTAGATCACAAACACCTTACTCTTTTTTTTTCCTTTTTGTTTATTGTTCTTGTGCGAACAACACTAATTACAGTTCAATTTTGCACGCACTATGCCAGTAACATTTCGTAACTTTGTGTAACGTAGCATGTCTTTAGACCGCATTATTCATCGAAGTTTGTTCAGTTTACCCAGTAAGTCCGCTTGCTGAGCAGAAATTATATTTCATCGTACCGCACGTGGTGCAGCTTCTTCGCCGTTAAGCAGTAATTCAACAGCATCGCAACAAATGTAAGTTTTATATGGCGTAGTTTTCCTTAGCGTATTTAGTATTAGGCGTATTTAGCTTAATTTACTTTTATAATAAGTATTCGCTCGCTAATTTGTTTGCATTTTTAACCGATCCGATCCGATCAATACCAACTTGTGTCAGCATTTGTTGAGATTAAATATATTGTAAAGTCGCGTTAAAAACTCTCTGATTGATTTGCTGAGAGTTAGTCGCCCATGGCAGCCACATCACTAATTTGCGTTAGGGAATATCTAGCGTGCTGTTGCCTTCACTGTTTTGCTTCACAATCTTGAAAAAGAGAAAATCAAAGAAATGCATAAGTAAAAAATAGGTATTTACAAAGATAAAAATGTAGAATGTATAGAAAAGAGGAATAAACAAGTAAACGAATAAAAAAATACACGTTATGTATAACTACTGCAAGTAGGCCTCTTTAAATAAAATGTCTTTAGCAATTTCTTAAAAGTGTTGATGTTCGTGCATATCTTCGTTGTCTCTGAAAGACGAGTGTCTATAGTCAGCTCTTATAATATCATAATTGAGTTGATCCAGGTTTAAAGACTTCCAGTCGCGAGTAATTACAGTCTTATAGGATAATGCAGGTTTTGCACTGAGAGTTTAAAAGCCACAAGGCTATGGTCAAATATCCAACGAGAGTGCACACAGATATCATTTAATAGATTAGCATCCTGTTCAGTTATTATGCAATCCAAAGTAAGTACATGAAGGAACGGTACACAAAACACTTGTCAACTTCTAAATGATAAATTATTCCCCGCAGACCTTTCTAATTCCGATAGATCTTAGCGACGAGGTCTTCACGAAGGTCATGAACCATTTAACTGGCAAGATGGTAGCAAAGTTCTTTCTCAATGCCATTCCTAATGTGCGTCAATGTTAGGTTGATTACTTTGAAACATTTACTTTGCGGCATCCAATTTCCATGACATGAAAGACAATACCATGACATGAAAAAACCAAGACTACTTTTCAAACTTGCTTTATGTAAATGTTGTGCGCTATTTTCAACACAGTCAGCAAAACTTTCCCTTCCAAAACAAACACTCAGGTGATGATTTCGTGTTAGGCCTATAGCTGTGGGCGTGTGCGTTGTAAGTACAGGAGTACTTGTAAGAGAAGGAACGGTACACAAAACACTTAGCTTGTCAACTTCTAAATAGTAAAAATATTCCCTGCCGATCTTTCTAATTCCGACAGATCTTAGCGACGAGGTCTTCACAAAGGACATAAACCATTTAACAGGCGAGATGGAAGCAAAGTTCTTTCTGCCGTATGCTATTCTTAGTGTGCGCCAATGTTAGGTTGATTACTTTGCAACATTTACTTTGCGGAATCCAATTTACATGACATGATTGACATGAAAGACAATACCATGAAATGAAAGGCAATTGACCTTTGCGAAATGGCTAGTGAGGGAGAACGTGCTGGAATGCTATGGTGAAACCAGGAGACAATCAAGCTATGATTTGAGAGGCATGTGCGGTTTTTATCTTTTTTAAATCGAATTTTTGTCTTCAAAACATCAAGCAACATCGTATGTTCAGAAGTATTGTTCTTTTTTGTCCTTTGATTCTTAGTGGGAGTGGCAAACTTATCGGATCGTTTCACTTCCTGTTTACATTTAGACTAAAGCACAACCGACCAATTTCTATTGTGAAATATCGTTAGGGCGTGGACACATTTTTTTTAGAAATATTAAAAAAACACAAGAGAGTACGAGCTGGAATGCTACCGTGAAACCACAAAATAACCAAGCTGAGTTATTCTATTTAAAGGTATGCAAAGAGGTGAAACTCGCAAGCGTTTTTAATCTTTTCAAAATTGAAAAATTTGCTGTTAAACTATCGAGCAACATCTTGTTGAGGATTGGTCTTTGAGGACCACCTCCTCGTGAAGCGCCAGTTGTCAGCCACAATGATATTATGTAGGTATGGTGAAACGTGTCAATCTCTTTTTTTAAAGCTCTTTTGATTATGTCCTAGGGGCCTAATGAATGTGTTTTACTCCCCTGTGACATGCGCAGTTCTGATCTATGAAATGCTATAAAAAGAATCTCATAGACACTCCCAAAGTTGTCTTTTGCAGTTTCGTAAGACGTCGAGAAGAAGTGATCTTCCCATAAGACAAGCTTGGAAAACAAAAGGTTGGGAAAAATCTCCCGAAAGATGTAGCTGGAAATCAGAACACACAAAGAATGTCTCAGTCTTGTTTTAAATACTACCTGCTAGTAGGCCAACTGTTCCCAAAATTACATCGGCCCTATTCGGAAGAGCCGTTTTGGCAATTTGAAAATTCTTGCCTTTTTCGACCGCTCATTTTTCGAGATTTCCATTGCTTTTATTGATGCAATTTTAACCTTAAAGCCTCGTCTGTGCAAAAACGGACTTTAATGCGAAATAATCAGTCCGAAGTAATCAGTAGTAAATTCATTTACATCTGTTTTGTTATTTCCATGTCAATCTATTCCAGGTTTGATCCATCATGTCCATCAAGTTGTACGACGCGAGCGGTTTGAGCCAGGAGTATTCAGATTCAGAGCAGAACCTGAAAAAGGATGGTGTTTCCTTCGTAAAAGCCGTTGTTAGTTCGGGAACCTGGATCTTCTACACCTACGCAAACTACAATGACGCACAAAATGGTGGTGGCCCATCTAACTACAAGGTTCTCGAGCCTGGACCAGAAGTAAAGATCTCGGGTGTGAATGGCTCCATGCTCCTCCTTCCGGACCAGGTAGAAGGAGTCATTCTGTTCGAGCATAGCTACTACGGTGGAACCAACAAGGTATTCAAAATACATAAGCTTTCAATAATCAGCAGCTCACGCTCTCTGTAAAAAACGCTCTGCTCTGTCTTACAATTCTCGTAAGACAACAAAGACAGATCAGCAGTAAGTAGCAATCAGTTCTAAATGGATTACAGGATAGTGTGGCATCATAGAACATGATCGTTTTTTTCATTTTCTTAATTTTGAACAAGGATTTTTAGTTATTTTGGTTGGAAATTGGCCGTGAGTGAACTCGGGCCTGGAATCATTTTTCTAAAAAGTAGATTATTTCCGATAATAATCTTCAAAGTCACTTAGACGGAGGCAAATAAGATGGCTTGTTTCCACATGGATTCATATTCATAAGGAATCACAAACAGATCATCTATACATCATGCAGACACTTGATGTAAGTGACAGGCGCAAGAGGCATTGAAAAGCGATCAGATTGTTGTAAGAGTATAACTGATATTTTCTCCACATACCCCTGTCTTTTCCCTTCGATACCAAAGGGCGTATGTTTCGTGACAATGTGTAGCACTTTTTCCCAATTAACGTCATAGCTCTGGTTCGTGCTAGATCTCCCTTCGTATTTTATATTTAGTGGACTTCGAAAATTCATATCAAATGAGGAGTTTAACCAGATTTAAAACTTTTCTCAAAAGACACTCCTGCAAACGAGCTTATTCTTTTACTTAGTGTCTTAGAGGTTAGATGCTAGTACAAAATTATTTCTTTTGAAAGATGTTTCTCCTTTATCTGGGTTCTATTCTTTCCACAATTTCGTGTAGTGGTTTAAAGAAAGTTGCCCAGATCTGAACCCCTTTTTCCCAACCGGGAAAGTTGGAGGAGTCTCCTCTACCATCGTGTTATCCAAGAACGAGAAGTTTGCAGCCTTCACCAAAACCAACTATCGGGGCTTGCAACAGCAACTGGAGCAAGGCAAGTGGTATCCAAGTCCAGGAGCCATGAATTTCCCCAACGACCGAATGGAGAGCCTCCGCAAGATGTGAGATGACCAATCTGACCTGGCTCTTCGCTTGCATTTCGTACCAGCTTTTTTCTTTTCTTTTCGTGTTTTGTTTTTTTCATTTGTTTTTTTAGTTTTTGGCCTTATTGTTATCTTTTGATTGATGAAAAGTTAGCAAAATAAGATTTTGTTAATTTAGCTTAGCACTTTAAGTCATTAGAGATGAGTCAAATAAAAGAAGTTTACTGCAAAAGGTTGGCATTTTTATTTTTTATGAAGAAAGAGCTTTTTTTAGGCGAAATGGATGTGATCTCACCCTATGGATGTGTTTAGTATTCCATAATTCGGATTTTATTTTGTACGAAAGCAGCGTTTTTAAGGAAAGGAGCGAAAAATTGCAATTTTCAACCACTTTTTCCCGTGACCAGAGTGTAAGATAGAGTCTGTGATATTGACATGAAAGTCAAATATCAGAAAATCTGAAAGCGATCTTTACAATGATGAACACTACTCAAAGAAGTAGTAAAAATAAGGTCTGAAGAAAAAATTCAGGCCTACACGGGATTTGAACCTGTGACCTTTGCAATATCGTTGCACGGCTCAATGTGTCGTGAGTTTAAGTTGTTTACTGGCAAATGGTCTTTTCATCGGAGAAAGCCTACGCAGTCAGTGTGACAACCAAACACGTAATTGAATCGAGAATATACCGTTTAAACACAAGATGTAACTCGCGAGAATATTTAAAGCAAAGAAACAGGTATGCAACATGACAGTCGACGCAGAACGTAAATATGTTGGTTGATCTTTTCAATCTTCGCAAAAAACTAACCATATGGAAAAAACAAGATTACTCTTCAAATATGCTTTATGCGAATGCTTTGCGCGATTTTCAGCAGAGTCAGCAAAATTTTCCTTTCCAAAACAAACACTCCAGTGATGATTTCGTGTTAGGCCTTTAGCTGTCGGTGTGTGCGTTGTAAGTACATGAAGGAACGGTACACAAAACACGCGTCAACTTCTAAATGATAAAACATTCCCTGCAGATCTTTCTAATTTCGACAGATCTTAGCGACGAGGTCTTCACGAAGGACATGATTTATTTAACTGGGTAGATGGGATCAAAGGTTTTTGTCAGTACTATTCTTAGTGTGTGTTAATGTTGGGTTGATTACTTTGCAACATTTACTTTGCGGCAGCCAAATACCACGTCATGATTGACATGAAAGACAACACCCTTACGCTCTGATTGGTGGAAACATACTCCTGTGGTGCGAGTAACATACCACTCTATGTGCTTACATAAAGCTATTGAAATATTAAAAAAATAATGATAACTCAAAAACAGCACTCTAGGGCCTCAGGGCTGTGATTTGATCGGTTATACATACATAGGCGATCTGAGGCGATCTGGTTTGTGTAAGATACATACCCTAATGCAGCGATCTGATTGATGCGAGAAACATACCACTCTATACGCTGACATAGAGTAATTTTTCCCCCCAAAAAGTCTGACTTTAAGATAGGCACTCCAGGGGCCCCAGGGCCTATTACTTTTCTTGCTGGCCTTTTTTTCTCGTAGGCGCTCTTTTTGACGGCGCAGACTTCCCGCCAAAGGGTAAAATCAGCGGAAATTAAGAAGCGCATGCGTTAGAGGACGAGAATTCCAAGATGGCGCATACAAGTCTCGAAAAGTATTTAGATCAGGTTAGGAAGCGATTTCGTTGATAGTTTTATATTAAAAGAAAGAAGAAAAAAGAAGGAAAACAACCGAGAGCTGCACTTACTTTCATGCTTGAACTTTCCCAATAAGGTGAAAAAGGGACTTGTTTCCAAAAGTAGCGACATTCTAGCGGTAAGATTGTTTGCACACTATCGTAAGATTAATGGAAGGTTTTTCCAATTTAAAATTAAAATTTTCGCAGACCGGTATACAGTTGCGCAGGTTGTTGCCTTTTGTTTAAAGCAAATAAAAATTGAGCATAAGATATCAAAGGAATAGGAAGCAACTTTTCCTTTTTACTGACTCTTGCAATTAATTATACTAGTGAATATTTTGCCTATGCTCATTATGATGTATAATAATATTTAAACATTATCAAATATTTATGTGCTTGTAGGAACTATTTTCCTTTTGTCATCCACACATAGCAAGTCCAAGACTCCAGGTAAAACCATTACAGATTCCTTACTTTGGGGATAATTTGTATAAGTAAATAATAGAATTATAATGGATAGTCTTGAGGGCATGCTATGATTGGTGCTCAAACTCCAAATATCCTTTGCCTTTCACCTTCAATCAATGCATGTGGGATTTGAGTTGAAATTTTTTGTATTTGCTGCAGGAATGAATGAGTGAAAATGATCTTTTTGTGCTATATTATCTCCACTGTTTTAGTGTATACTAAAATAATTCTTCACTTCAGTATTGGTGGCTTGGGTAAGATATTTCCCTTGCTCCTTCTTGGCTGGGTAATATCCACCTTTAGCCACCTCCACTATGGTCAACACTTGTTAATTATCACATTATGCAGACAGCCCTGCTTGCACGTTTATTGGAAAACATTATGAAAAAATCCCTGTGGGAGGGCTTTGTGCAATGGGGTTAATAGGGCTGGAACAAGGTCTGTGCAAGATAAACAGAATGGAAAAAAGCAGGAAGATGTGAAGAAAGAGAGAGAAGGACAGACACATGATAAAATGCCTACTGACTGAGATATGGGTGTCAGGTGGGGATAGGAAGATATTTTGCTCTCTGTCATTATGTGTAAACTGAGCACAATAAGGTGCATATGTCATGTCTTTCAGTGAAATATTTCCAATCAGGCCTTCCCAATTAGTGTATGCCTGACTCATGAAGAGAGATGAAATTCCTTGCTCCTGCTGGTGCTTTTGAGATTGCATCAGTGTTTAGTTGTTTTATTGTAAATTATAAAAGGAACTAGTTTTTGAGGGACATAAAATCAAAAAAATGTAAATATACCAGTATATACATTTTTTTTAAAAACAACTTACCATTTCATTATGTCAGGTTTAGTTGGTTTGTATTTTTGTCAGTTACCAGATGCACAGCTGCAATGTGAAAGATGGTTTGAACCACCATATGATGAAATGGTAGCATATCATCTCAGGTAAACTATGCCTTTCAAACTCATCTCGATAAATGGGAGTTATGGGCTCATGGTTTTACGAGGAAGGAAACTAAACAAGATATTCTTCTATTTATATTGTTGTTTTTTTTGCAGAGCTATTTGGGCTGTGGCCAATGGTGATTATGTTGAAGCACGATCTGCCCAAGCAGTTGTTGTCCAATATCTTTTTTTGAAAACCCAAAATACAAAAAATTCTTGTTAGATGGTTTTGGAAGTTTTGGAGGGAACAGCTCTTAATATGCTGTGACACACAATCTTTTTCCCTCACAATTTTTCAAATTGCAGTAGTCCAAAAATAATTTGTTTTAATAATAGGCAGGTAATTATTTCTCCTCCCTGTATGTTCTTATTGTCCGTTTACACTTTCAAAAATTTTTTACACTTCTTACATGCTTGTATATATTTATTGTAACATTCTTGCCACTCAGTTGAAAATGACCAAAGTTTAGTCAAAATGTTGTATTTTACTATTAATTTTTACCATCAAATTTTTACCAAATTGTTATTGATAGAAATGTTAATGTTTTAATTTTCTAAGTATTCATTTTTTTATGTGCAAGTTTGTATTATTTTTTAATGACTTAATGATTTATGCAAAACTGGCCTAGTGTTAGTTTATGATAATCCTTTAATCAGCAGTTGGGTTACTGATTCCTTAGCATTGATACTATTAAAATCAATCAAACAAACATATTTTGTTGTTGACCCAGTACAAGAAAAGTATTGTGGAAAGAACCTTAAGTCATAGCAACACCCTAAAATGTTTTTGGTGGAAAAATCTCAGTGTGTATGCTTGTTGTAACCTTTTGTTTTGTACTTGCTTAACTTTTTGCATATTATCCAATCTATCTTTTACCTTAACAAATAGTAAGTCTTTCACCCGTGCTTTTCAGAGTCAAAAAGATGAAAACTGGTATGTTTATTAACAAGTAATCCTACAAATTGATTTACTATTAGAAATGATTTAGATCAGATTTAATGCCTAACCAGCCACAGGATAGAAAATCCTGAACATCCTTGTTATTAATTGAGAGTGGAAATGTGACACAGCTAAGTCTTTTTCCATGTAAGAACATGTTCTACACACTGTAATGACATCAGATGATTATGAAGCAGTGTAGTAGAAAGAAAAGCAGCAGTCATCTTAAAGTTTTTTGCAAGTTTGATCTTTTAGAGTTGAATACAGGAGATAACTCTTGTGCGCTTAAAGACTCTGTCACTGTTTATTTTATCCTGGTTATGAAAGGTGACTGAGGCAGAATTTCTCCTACCATATCAATACAATATCAAGCAGACAAGTGATGAGAATAAAGAAATTGTCAATTACAGGATTATTTTTTGATCCAATATCAAATTCTCTAAACCAACATCATAAGAATTGTATGGCAGACAGTAAGGAGAATTACCAATGAGATCTTGGAGGTGAATGGGTAAAGCCTTGAGGATTTCATCAAGTTCCCCTAGTCTGTCTGCTTGCTGGTATCCAGGTATACTTCAGAGCAGAGAAATGCCTGAATAATTATGGATGCTATGTTTTGCTTTTACCAATGCCACCTCATTTGACAAGGGATTGTAATCTTTATTCTGTCTCTGGAAATATTAACCTTGGTGATATTAACCTTTTTTATTCACCAGGGCATTGCCATTAATGAATGTTGTCACATTAGATCTGAGACTTTTTGCCATGCAGGTACTACTGTTTAAAATATGTTGTGCTTACTAAGAATAATAATTATTTTCACTTCAATTCTTAATTACATATTTAGTTCCAAAGAATATGTCACTTTATCCAAAAGAATTCTGTGATGTCAGATTTGATTGTATTAAAATTTTATCGGTAATAAAGTAATTTACCCTAAAATCAAAACCTGAAACAACTTTTTCAGAACTGTTTCATTGTCAGTGATGTTAATTAGCCATATACCACTTTAAACAATAACTAGGCCCATGTTTTCAGCTTGCATAAAGTAATAAATGAGTCAAGTAATTTTATGGGCTTGGTGGCATAAGTGATGCCAGAACATGCCTTTCAAGAGTTATCATGTTTTGTCATTTTAAAATTAGTTAATAATATTGGAATTATAATTGGTGATTTTGACAGGCAGACAAGCAGCAAGTAAGAAAGGGACTGGGCAAACCTGGAGAAATGTTGGAGAAGGCGGCAGAAGTAATGATGGGGTGTTTCAGGGTCTGTGCAAGTGATAGGTCAGTTCATTGAGCTTGCCAGCTCTCACAGTTGTTTTGTTCAGGGAACTATATGGCTTATCTGCAATATTGCCATACTGTTAGTCATTTATCATTCAACTGCACAAAGTAAAGTACAAATAACACACAAATAGAGTACTGATATCCTGCAATATTGTAGGTTATTTAGGCAGTTATTTTTTATTGTCAAAAAATCTGTTTAACTAATTGGCGCATGCACTATGCTTCTCTATCTGCTTTGCTTTTCCCATCTTACAAGAAATGAACAGAAAGATTCAGTTGAAAAAAAAGGAATTGGATAATAAATAACTTATTAGACCTTTTGGTATGTAGTATTACTGGGTATTTTTACTCGTTGTTTGTATTTTGACTCACCCTACAGGCTGGTAAAAATACAGCACAACTCCAAAAATATATTCAGTGATACTATACACCAAAACGTTTAATAAGATATATGTATTTACCTCATTGTTGCCTGCCAACCATTTGATGGGACATGTAAGAGCAATATTATTTTCATTTGAGTGTAGTCTTGGTGGTTTTGCTTTATAATACTCTCTGAATGGTCAAGAAAGTTGCACCAATCTCAACATAAATAAAAAACTCTGATGCATTTAAATGGCTCTATGCTTTTTTGTTTGTCATACTTAAATGAGTGGATATTTATCATTTTACTCTGTAGCCGTTCATCACTTGAGGTATCCAAGAAGTGGGGCATGCTTGCACTTGTAAATCATTTATTCAAGATCTATTTCAAGGTACTACTTCAATGAGTTTATTTGATATTTCAGTTCTGTGATAATCTGTACATAAAATATATACAGGAGAAAAATTTATGCACTTCCGAGTGGCTGGAAACAAGTGCATTTTTTATGTAATATGTCAAATGTGACACTAGATGGTGGCACAAGTTTTGATCTCTCTAGAAACAACTGAATGTTTATAGCACATGCAAATTCAGTTTCCTCTTGACATACTTTGAATTTTAACTTGATTACACAGTGCAAGTTTATTTTCTTGCTTATAGAAGGGACAACTTAAAAAAAAAGGGCTCACCAAGCATCCATATAAAAGGTTCTTTCTTCATTATGATGAAATAAAGAACAGACATTCTCTGTTTCCATTTGTTTTTTGCTTGCCCTCCAGATCAATAAACTTCACTTGTGCAAGCCTCTTATCAGAGCAATAGACAGTGCACCCATAAAAGACCAGTTTAAACTGGCTCATCTGGTTACATACAGGTATGGAGATGGTTATATGCATGTTGCATAGACAAAGGTAAATTACTAGCAGTGTTCTTGACTAATAAGTCTCCCCCCCCCCCCTCTCTCTTAAAAGGAAACCCAGCTCCCTTTCCCTTCCAAAACAAAAACTCTGAAATTAGTAGTGGTGTTGTGTCTACCCAGCTACTTCAAGTAAAGTAATCGTGCGTTTTTTCTTCTCTTCTGATTTTCGTCAGATACTTTGTAGGAAGAAAAGCTATGTTTGACAGTGATTTTAAAGCTGGTAGGTATGCTATATTGAACAGCTTAACCCTTAACTCCCAGAAGTGATTAACATGAAACTTCTCTCTATAATATCCATACAAATTCAGCAAACAGGTAATGAGAATGTTCAAACTTATCAGGTAAAAGCTGCTATCTTGATCTGGCGCTAAGTTGTCATAACTAATTTACAAGGAAATGTGTAGCAGTTAGAGGGGACAATTAACAATCAGATGTTGGGAGTTAAAGGGTTAACGACATTTGTGTCTTTTTATATTTATTTACTCTCAGCCGAAACCTTTGAATTTTTATTTCAAGAGGACTACACTACACAGTTTATTGTGACTGTGGACTGCGCATGAACTTTTTTTCGCACAACGAGTACGCATTAGTAAAAGATTAATGATAAGAAATACGAAAACATTCGTGACGCAGAGCGAAATTAAAAGTTCATATGTTAGCTATCAGGAATGTAAAATTGATCAGCAATATGTTGAGTGTATTAATCAAAGCTGTTTTTTCTGTTCTTGATTTTTCAGCTGATGAATATCTATCATTTGCATTTGAACGCTGCTGTATATCCTCCAGTAAGAACAAAAGGTAATCTTCATCTGGTACTGATCTGCTGTGTGGATATTTGGAACTTCAAACAACAACATTCCAATAACATAATTACATATTTTTTGTTGCAAACTTAAAAGAGAAAAATTTTATAATTTAATAACAAAAACACGAGTTTTAAAAATTATACCTTGCTACTAAAGGGAAGGTACGTCAATTAGCAAAGGCGGTAAGTTTCTAAAGAAACTGTGGTGCTACGTCGATGGGAGAGTACAACATGGTAATCTAGTGTTTAGAAGGGAACTGTATCCTACTTGAAGTCAGAAACATTGATTAGATATTGGGAACTGAAGGGTTAATACGAGAAAATTTTCACCATGGCTTCTAATCACACTTTTTTTAAAATTTGCAATATACTTCTCGCAGTGTTATTTGTTAAGATTGAAACACATTTTCACGAATTATTCATGTTTGTTTTTTGTCACCTATCTAGAGCAATCCTAATTTATCTCATACCAGTGAAAATGCTTCTGGTGAGTTATACCTTGTGAACTGAATGAAATCTAGACACTAAGGTCTGATTATTTACATAAAGGTTAGCCGTTGTTTAACAAAACCGCGTATTAAACGATTCTCAGTTAACCTGAACCGTTATCTGAACCTTTTTTTGTGAATAGCGTTAAGATGGCCAAAAGCTAACAGTGAGAGGACTTTTTTTTTTAATTATATTAAACCTCGTGTAGAGAAAGTCCGAGGCCCACTGATTGCATAAAACCGAGGTTCTGGTGAGACTTCGTGTAAATAACTGGCCCTAAGTAACGAAATATCCTTACACTGAATATAGTTTCTTAACTGCTGGGTTTTTTTTTAACATTAGGGCTACATACCAAAAGAGGACTTGCTTTTTAAGTACAACCTAAACCAGTTTGTTGATGTGGTAAATCTGTCAGGTATGGAGACACACGCAGCAGCTTATAGGACATGAGGCTTGCTAAAATTGATTTGATTTGTTTTTTTGCATTCATTTAAACAAATTTATCCCGGAGTTGTTGTCATTTTCAGAATGGGAAATCTTGCACTTTTAAACGAGACATTAGAGAGAGAAGGTATTTTGCCAAATTCATATTGATAACTGATTTCTCCTTACAATATCCTTACGCTTTTAAACAGACACCTGACGAGAAAAAAGAAAACGATCGTATTCTGAAAGGTTCTGATCATTAGGAGCCAACTGTAATGTCTATGGAGTTGGCTGCAGCATGAACATGTATTCATTTTGCTGCTTTCCTCATCTTTTATTAAAAGTAAAGTCTGTACTCAAGCCTATTGGCCCACCCAGCTGTAGCTTATCCTGGTTTCCATGTAGCGAAGCGACAAGAAGTATTACCACTACCAGTCTAGTGCTCTGACCACTGGGCAGTGCGTTTTCCACTCCTCTCATATTATATCAAATATAAATTGCCTTTTTTCAATTTTTCAGGCATTTTTCATCCAGTGTGGTGTTTACTGACCTTATCCTGGAGATAAGCTAAAGATTATAACATATAGGAACTTATTCAAGAAAGTGTAAGTTTTTGAGGTCTTGAATAAATATTTTTATCTATCGAAGTGTCTTTTGCAGATACAAATTAAACGGAACTGTCATACTCTTCTGTTTTTCTAAACTGACTTTTAAGAAAATGTTGAAGTCTTAAAAACTTTCATCGAACTTTTGTGTCTTAATGGTTTCGTTTTGGAGTAAAATAGCACTCGAGATAAACTCGTCTTCAATCCTAGATTAGAGAAAGGTGTTTTTTCGTCTGTTACAAGCGTGGGACAAGGAAAAAATTCTGAGTCCCCATGAGGAATCGAACCTCAGACCTTCGGATTCCGCGCTCCGATGCTCTACCCACTGAATCACAGAGACTCTACGGATGACCGAGGTCTACTACCAAGTTCATATGACACGTATCCTGCATACTGCTAAGACAAGCGAAAAAAAAAACATCTTTCTCTATTTCTTTACCGAGCTCAAAACATACCATCTCTCCTACTCTTTAATCCCGGATGACTTTCGACGCTCTGTTGGATATTACTTGGATATATAGGGTAACTTCTCCTTACAATTTAGATACGTTAATACACAGGTGACTAGAATGAACAAACTTATCAACCCTTCGATCCCTTAGAGTAACTAGCATCTAATGTCTCCTTACAATATCACTCTTGAATCACACATTAAGGTCATGAGAAAAACAGAAATGATCACCAACTAAACAAGCTCTTGTTTGTTAAACAAATTCCCCTTGTCTGCACCTTAGGAAATGTATAGAGAACTGTGTGGAGAATCTACATACTGATGCGTAAAGGAAATATATGGCTGCCAGAAGAGAGAATTTCGTTATAGATCCTGTAAACCGACTTAGATGATTGTGTTTATACGTATTCTCAGGGCTCTTCTTCTGAAAACTCACCAGTTATCTTTGGATGCGTTTGTTGTGGCTCTCAGAGCTATGCAGGTAAGGAATAATTGGAAAGATGACTGACTGAATAATAAAAAATAAAAATACCATTTTATGATTGTTTCGTTTCAGACATCTTAAGGCATTTTCTAAAATCTCATAGATAGTCCCAAAGTTGTCTTCTGCAGTTTCCTAAGACGTCGAGAGAAGTGGTCTTGCCATAAGACAAGCTTGGAAAACAAAAGCTGGAAATCAGAAACACACAAAAATGTCTCAGTCTTGTTTTAAATACTACCTGCTGATAGGCCAACTCTTCCCAAAATTACATCGGCCCTATTCGGAAGAGCCGTTTTGGCAATTTGAAAATTCGTGCCTTCTTCTACCGCTCATTTCTCGAGATTTCCATTGCTTTTATTGATGCAATTTTAACCTTAAAGCCTCGTCTGTGCAAAAACGGCTTTAATGCGAAGTAATCAGTCCGAAGTAATCAGTAGTAAATTCATTGACATCTGTTTTCTTATTTCCATGTCAATCTATTCCAGGTTTGATCCATCATGTCCATCAAGTTGTACGACGGAAGCGGTTTGAGCCAGGAGTTTTCAGATTCAGAGAAGAACCTGAAAAAGGATGGTGTTTCCATCGTAAAAGCCGTTGTTAGTTCGGGAACCTGGATCTTCTACACCTACGCAAACTACAATAACGCACAAAATGGTGCTGGCCCATCTAACTACAAAGTTGTCAAGCCTGGACCAGAAGTAAAGATCTCGAGTGTGAATGGCTCTATGCCCCTCCTTCTGGACCAGGTAGAAGGAGTCGTTCTGTTCGAGCATAGCTTCTACGGTGGAACCAACAAGGTACTCAAAATACATAAGCTCTCAATAATCAGCAGCTCACGCTCTCTGTAAAAAGCGCTCTGCTCTGTCTTACAATTCTCGTAAGACAAAAAGAAGAAATCAGCAGTAAGTAGCAATCAGTTCTAAATGGATTATAGGATAGTGTGGCATCATAGAACATGATGGTTTTTTTCATTTTCTTAATTTTGAACAAGGATTTTTACTTATTTTGGTTGGAAATTGGCCGTGAGTGAACTCGGGCCTGGAATCGTTTTTCTAAAAAGTAGATTATTTCCGATAAATAATCATCAAAGTCACTTAGACGGAGGCAAATAAGATAGCTTGTTTCCACATGGATTCATATTCATAAGGAATCACAAACAGATCATCTATACATCATACAGACACTTGATCTAAGTGACGGGCGCAAGAGGCATTGAAAAGCGATCCGATTGTTGTAAGAGTATAACTGATTATTTTGTCCCCATACCCCTGTCTTTCCCTTCGATACCAATCGGCGTATGTTTCGTGACAATGTGTAGCACTTTTTCCCACTTAACGTCATAACTCTGGTTCGTGCCAGATCTCCCTTCGCAGTTCCTGGAAGAATATTTAGTGCATTTCGAAAATTCATGTCAAATGAGGATGTTTAACCAGATTATAACTTTTCTCAAAAGACACTCCTGCAAACGAGCTTATTCTTTTACTTTGTGTCTTAGGGGTTAGATGCTAGTACAAAATTATTTCTTTTGAAAGATGTTTCTCCTTTATCTGGGTCTATTCTTTCCACAATTTCGTGCAGTGGTTTAAAGAAAGTTGCCCAGATCTGAACTCCTTTTTCTCAACCGGGAAAGTTGGAGGAGTCTCCTCTACCATCGTGTTATCCAAGAACGAGAAGTTTGCAGCCGTCACCAAAACCAACTATCAGGAGTTGCAACAGCAACTGGAGCCAGGCAAATGGTATGCAAGTCCAGGCGACATGAATTTCCCCAACGACCGAATGCAGACCTCCGCAAGATGTGAGATGACCAATCTGACCTGGCTCTTCGCTTGCATTTCGTACCAGCTTCTTTCTTTTTTTTCGTGTTTGTTTTGTTCATTTGTTTTTTTAGTTTTTTGGCCTTATTGTTATCTTTTGATTGATGAAAAGTTAGCAAAATAAGATTTTGTCAATTCAGCTCAGCACTTTAAGTCAGTAGAGATGAGTCAAATAAAAGAAGTTTACTGCAAAAGGTTGGCATTTTTATTTTTTATTAAGAAAGAGCTTTTTTTTAGGCGAAATGGATGTGATCTCACCCTATGGATGTGTTTAGTACTGCATAATTCGGATTTTAATTTGTACCAAAGCAGCGTTTTTAAGAAAAGGAGAGCAAAATTGCAATTTTCAACCGCTTTTTTCCCGTGACCAGAGTGTAAGATAGAGTCTGTGATATTGACATGAAAGTCAACAGTTATCAAACGCATCACAGAAATATTCACTATTTCAAGGACTGGCTAGAATTTTGACCGAGCACTTCTCACAAAGATAACAAAGTAATACCATTACTATGAATATGTCAAAATCGTATATGGGAGCTGCGGATTAAGGAATAAATCTGAAAGCGATCTTTACAGTGATGAACACCACTCAAGAAGTGGTGAAAATAAGGTCTTAAGAAAAAATTCAGGCCTGTACGGGATTGGAACCCGTGACCTTTGCAATACCGTTGCTCTGCACAATGTGTCGTGAATTTAAGTTGTTTACTGGCAAATGTCTTTTCATCGGAGAAAGCCTAAGCAGTCAGTGTAACAACCAAACACGTAATTGAATCGAGAATATACCGTTTAAATACAAGAAGTAAATCGTGGAGAATATTTAAAGCAAAGAAACAGATATGCAACATGGCAGTCGACGGAGAACGTAAATACTGCCGGTTGATCTTTTCAATCTTCGCAAAAAAACCAACCATAAGGCAAAAAACAAGATTACTCTTCAAATATGCATTATGTAAATGCTTTGCGCGATTTTCACCAGAGTCCGCAAAATTTTCCTTTCCAAAACAAACACTCCTGTAATGATTTCGTGTTAGGCCTTTAGCTGTCGATGTGTGCGTTGTAAGTACATGAAGGAACGGTACACAAAACACGCGTCAACTTCTAAATGATAAAACATTCCCTGCAGATCTTTCTAATTTCGACAGATCTTAGCGACGAGGTCTTCACGAAGGACATGATCCATTTAACTGGGTAGATGGGATCAAAGCTCTTTGTCACTACCATTCTTAGTGTGTGTTAATGTTGGGTTGATTACTTTGCAACATTTACTTTGCGGCAGTCAAATACCACGACATTATTGGCATGAAAGACAACACCCTTACGCTCTGATTGGTGGAAACATACTCCTATGGTGCGAGTAACGTACCACTCTATGTGCTTACATAAAGCTATTGAAATATTACAAAAATAATGATAACTCAAAAACAGGCACTCTAGGGCCTCAGGGCTGTGATCTGATCGGTTCTACATACATAGGCGATCTAATGCCCCATTCACACCAAAGCTTAAACATGTTTAAAGTTGTTTTGTTAAACACAGTTTAATTTTTTTTTTCTTCATAGAAACTATTTAACTGAATATTTTTGACTTGAATGTAGCACATTGGAAATGCAAGTTAGCAAGTACTTGAATCCAATGGAAAATCAAGTTTTTCAGTTCTCTGTTTATAATTTTCATTCAATGAAAACCAGTTTACCAAAACATGTTTTGCTGGTGTGAATGGGGTATAAGGCGGTCTGATTTGTGTAAGATGCATACCCTAATGCAGCGATCTGATTGATGCGAGAAACATACCACTCTATACGCTGACGTAGAGTAATTTTTTTCCCAAGATAGTCTGACTTTAAGATAGGCAGTCCAGGGGCCCAAGGGCCTGTTACTTTTCTTGCTGCCTTTTTTTCTCGCAGGCGCTCTTTTTGACGGCGCAGACTTCCCGCCAAAGGGTAAAATCAGCGGAAATTAAGAAGCGCATGCGTTAGAGGACGAGAATTCCAAGATGGCGCATATGAGTTTTGAAAAGTATTTAGATTAGGTCAGGAAGCGATTTCGTTGATAGTTTTGTATTAAAAAAAAAAAAAAAGAAGAAGAAGGAGAAGAAATAAACAACCGAGTGATGCACTTACTTTCATGCTTGAACTTTCCCAATAGGCGAAAAAAGGACTTGTTTCCAAAAGTGGCGACATTTTAGCGGTAAGATTCAAATTAACCTAAGATCGCACGAAAGCCAATTTTCCTTTCTTCAAATGCACAGGATGTTTGCACACTATCGTAAGATTCAGGGAAGGTTTTTCCAATTTAAAATGACATTTTCGCAGACCGGGATACAGTTGCGCAGTTGTTGCCTGCGCGTCGAACACAACAGCATGTTTTTACCATATGATTGTTAAAGGAAAAGTCTTAATATATAACGAAGCACTTAAGGTATGGTCCTGTGATACACAAGTTAATTTTGTTTTCCCTCGAGTCCTGATGTTTCCCTCGACTTCGTCTTTAGAAAATGTAGGGACCATACATTAAGTGTATATTGTTGCCCTTGCTGTAAAGTCGTGTATCAATTCACATGTGCCAGTTTATAAATGAAAACTTGATTTATTTAAAGCAAATAAAAATTGAGCATAAGACATCAAAGGAATTGGAAGCAATTTTTCCCTTTTACACTTGTACCAGTGAATATTTCGCCTATGCTCATTATGATGTTTAGTGATATTTAAACAGTTTCAAATATTTATGTACTTGTAGGAACTATTTTTCCTTTTGTCATCCACACATAGAAAGTCCAAGACTGCAGGTAAAACCATTACAGATTACTTACTTTGGGGACAATTTGTATAAGTATATAATAGGATAGTGGATAGCCTTGAAGGTATGCTATGATTGGCACTCAAACTCCAAATATCCTTTACCTTTCACCTTCAATCAATGCATGTGGAATTTGAGTTTACCAATTTTTGTAATTGTTGCAGGAATGAATGAGTGAAAGTGATCTTTTTGTGCTATATTATCTCTACATTACTGTGTTAGTGTATACTAAAGCAATTCTTTATTTCAGTATTGGTAGCTTCAGTAAAATATTTCCCTTCCTCCTTGGCTGGGTATCTATCCACCTTTAGCCACCTCCACTATGGTCAATACTTGTTAATCATCATATTATGCAAACAGTCCTGTGTGCACTTTTATTGGAGAACGTCATGAAAAAATCCTTGTGTGAGGGCTTTGTGCAATGGGGTTAATAGGGCTGGGACAAGGTCTGTGCAAGATGAGCAGAATGGAAAAAAGCAAGAGGATAGGAAGAAAGAGAGAGAAGGACAGACACATGATAAAATGCCTACTGACTTAGATACGGGTTGTGTGATAGGAAAATATTTTGCTCTCTGTCATGATGTGTAAACTGAGCACAATAAAGTGCGTATGTCATGACTTTGAGTGAAATATTTCCAATCAGGCCTTTGCAAGGAGTGTATGCCTGATACAAGAAGAGAGATGAAATTCCCTGTTCCTGCTAGTGTTTTTGAGCCTGCATTGCTGTTTAGTTGTTTTATCATTAACTATGAAAGGAACTAGTTTTTAAGGGTATGTTTTCCCATTGTTCAGAATTTCTTGGCATTTTGAAACAGCTGAAACCTAATTTTTTAAACCAACTTACCATTTCATTGTATCAGGTTTAGTTGGTTTGTATTTTTGTCAGTTACCAGATGCACAGCTGCAATGTGAAAGATGACTTGAACCACCATATGATGAAATGGCAGCATATCATCTCAGATAAACAATGCCTTTCAAATTCATCCCAATAAATGGGAGTTATGGGCTTGTGGTTTTATGTGGGAGGAAACTAAACAAGATACTCTTCTATTTATATTGTTATTTTGCAGAGCTATTTGGGCTGTGGCCAATGGTGATTATGTTGAAGCACGATCTGCCCAAGCAGTTGTTGTCCAATATCTTTTTTGAAAACCTAAAATACAAAAAATTCTTGTTAGATGGTTTTGGAAGTTTTGGAGGGAACAGTTCTTTATTAGCTGTGACACACAATCTTTTTTCCCTCACAATTTTTCACATTGCAGTAGTCTGAAAATAATTTGTTTTGATAATTGGCTGCAAAATTATGTCAATTTTTAATATTCTAAGAATTCACTTGCTTATGTGCAAGTTTGTATTATTTTGTAATTACTTAGTGATTCATGCAAAACTGGCCTAGTGTTAGTTTATGATGATTCTTTGATCGGCAGTTGGGTTACTGATCCCTTAGCAATGGTACTATAGAAATAAATCAAAGAAACATATTGCATTGTTAACCCAGTACAAGAAAAGTAGTGTGAAAAGAACCTTAAGTCGTAACAACACCCAATATGTTTTTGGTTGAAAAAACTCAGTGTATGCCTACTGAAACTTTTGTTTTCTACATGTCAACTGTTTGCATATTATCTAATCATCTTTTGTCTTAACAAATAGTAAGTCTTTCACCTGTGCTTTTCAGAGTCAAAAAGGTTAACTGACCAGTATGTTTGTTAACAAGTAATCCTACAAATTAATCAATTATTAGAAATGATTCAGATAAAATTTAATGCCTAACCAGCCACCAGATAGAAATCCTGAACATCCTTGTTATTAACTGAAAGTGGAGATGTGACACAGCTAAGTCTTTTTCTATGTAAGAACATGTTCTATACATTGTAATAACATCAGATGATTACAATGCAGTGAAGTAGAAAGGAAAAGGCTGCAGTCATCTTGTAGTTTTCTGTAAGCACTATCTCTCAGAGTTGAACACAGAAGGTAACTCTTTTGTGCTTAAAGACTTGTAATTGTTTAGTTTATCCTGGTTCTAAAAGGTGACGGAGACAGAATTTCTCCTTACCATATCAATACAATATCATGATGATCAAGCAGACAAGTGATGAGAATAAAGAAAATTATCAATTAGGGGATCATTTTTTGAACTAATATCAAATTCTCTAAACCAATATCATAGGAATTGTATGGCAGACAGTAAGGAGAATTACCAATGAGATCTTGGAGGTGAATGGGTAAAGCCTTAAGGATTTCATTAAGTTCCCCTAATCTGTCTGCTTGCTTGTATCCATGTGTTCTTCAGGGCAGAGAAAAGCCTGAATAATTATGGATGCTATGTTTTGCTTTTACTAATGCCACCTCATTTGACAAGGGCATATAATCTTTATTCTGTCTCTGGAAATATTAACCTTGGTGATATTATTCTTTATAAGGAGAAATTAGTTGCTCGCCACTCTTAGGGGCTTAACCCTTTCACTCCCAGATCAAATTAGAAATTCTCCTTACTGTCAACCATACAATTATTATAATGTTAGTTCAGAGAATTTTGTATTGGATCAACTAATTATCCCCAAA
This sequence comes from Pocillopora verrucosa, assembly GCF_036669915.1. Taxonomy (NCBI): domain Eukaryota; kingdom Metazoa; phylum Cnidaria; class Anthozoa; order Scleractinia; family Pocilloporidae; genus Pocillopora; species Pocillopora verrucosa. The sequence continues at coordinate 23,081,867 of NC_089317.1, forward strand.
TTGATATTTTTCTTTATTCTCTTCACTAATCTAGTTTATATTGTATCGATATTGTAAGGAAAAATTCTGTCTCGGTCACTCATGGGAGTTAAAGGGTTAAGGGAATTATCTTCAAATCAATGAGGACTTAAGAGGAAAAAGTGAAGTAAAAATGTTGACACATAAGGTAAACAAATCTAAGGCTGTAGTCTGGAAGAGCTTTGTCCCAATGAGCTGTTATTGCCAGATATTACAATTTTGCAGACTGTGTGAGGGGATATGCCCCTTTTGCCAACAGGAAATTTTAAATTTGAGGTAATGAGGAGGTATGGACTAATAAAATACCTCCCTCTGCATGTAAATAAGAGAGAAATACTCAGAGATGTATTTTTACAAGTTTATTTCAGGTTTTTTCAGGTCAAATCCAGTAAATCCAGTTTATGCGTTTTCACCCTCCTCTTCCTCTTCCTCATCAAACTCTCCTTCTTCTTCAGCTGTGGCATCCTGATATTGTTGGTACTCAGACACTAGATCATTCATGTTTGATTCAGCCTGTAAAAATGAACACTTAACAAATAAGTATTCTAAATAAATTACATGCTATTGTTATATACTTTGACTTTCACTCAACAAAACCAGTACTGTGATTGGTTGATTCTTGGTCACATGCCCCTGATCAAATTCAAATGTTTCCCGACCAAGATACAATTGCACAGTTGTTGCCCAAACGCCGAATACAACGGTGGTGACTCTCAGGAAAACAAAACTGATTCCCTTGGGATCATACATTACCTAATAGATATATTATACCACAGAGACAGAAAATTACATCAAGATAAGAAGTACTCACTAGCAGGGGGAAATATCTGAAACAGGTGTGGGGGGACAGATAAAGATTATTTCCACAAGCTCTAAAATCTTAACTTACCTCAGTAAACTCCATCTCATCCATGCCCTCACCAGTGTACCAATGCAAGAAGGCCTTGCGCCTGAACATAGCTGTGAACTGCTCACTAATACGCTTGAATAGTTCCTGAATGGCAGTGCTGTTTCCAATAAAGGTGGCAGACATCTTCAGTCCTCGAGGTGGAATATCACATACAGCAGTCTTGACATTGTTAGGAATCCATTCCACAAAGTATGAGCTGTTCTTGTTCTGCACATTCAACATCTGCTCGTCACCTCCTTCATGGACATGCGGCCTCGGAACATTGCAGCCACAGTCAGGTATCTACCATGACGGGGATCACAGGCTGCCATCATGTTCTTAGCATCAAACATCTGCTGTGTCAGCTCTGGAACTGTCAATGCTCGGTACTGCTGGGAGCCTCGGCTGGTCAGAGGAGCGAAACCTGGCATGAAGAAGTGAAGACGGGGGAAGGGAACCATATTGACTGCTAGTTTTCGCAAATCGGCATTCAGCTGGAAGGAAATTACTTCAGTGGTAAAACAGTTATCCTTTACCTGTTATTTATGAACAGTACATACACCAAATATCTATCTCTATAAGGTAATAATAAAGGTGTACAAATCTTTGCTCATTATTTTACAAGGAATGGACATTAAGTAACTCAGTTCTGCTTCAACAAAGTGGCTGCAGATGTGTAATTTAAAAAGTGTTAAAGGACTTTTAGCCCTAACGCTAATACCATGGATCATATTTATTCAAGAATCTGAAGACAAGAAGTATAATGTAAGGCAGGTTTCACACAAGAGCAGTCTCACATGTATAGGAAAGGGCTGGCAATCACAGTTGAAAAACATTTCAGGTTTCTTATTTTCCCATCGAAACTGTCTGGAGAACTATAATTACTCAAATTACATCATTGCAAACTTATGTTTATGGGCGTGACCGTGGCAAATTTATTCTTGTCCGAAATCAAAATTAACTGGTAGCTTATCTGAGGATAACAATTCTATATTTTTTTCATGACGCTAAAACGAGTATATTTACCTGGCCGGGAAATCGAAGACATGTGGTCACACCACTCATTGTGGCTGACACAAGGTGGTTTAGGTCGCCATACGTCGGGGTGGTTAATTTCAGAGTTCTGAAGCAGATGTCATAGAGGGCTTCGTTGTCGATGCAGTACGTTTCATCGGTGTTCTCAACAAGCTGATGAACCGAGAGAGTTGCGTTGTAGGGTTCCACGACGGTATCCGACACTTTAGGGGAAGGTACAACACTAAACGTGTTCATGATACGATCGGGATATTCCTCTCGGATCTTTGAGATGAGCAGCGTGCCCATCCCTGAGCCTGTACCACCGCCGAGGGAGTGAGTGAGTTGAAAGCCTTGCAAACAGTCGCAGCTTTCTGCTTCCTTTCGGACAACATCTAGAACGGAATCTACTAATTCGGCACCTTCAGTGTAATGTCCTTTCGCCCAATTGTTTCCAGCCCCGCTTTGTCCTGTATTAAATAACATTAAGAGTGCCTCATCTTAAGAGGGGAAATTTTAGCTCTTACGCTTATTAAATTATGAATTAAAAATGTATTTGCTTACATTTAAATCTGTTGGACCTACCAAAAACAAAGTTGTCAGGTCTAAAAATTTGTCCGAAAGGTCCGGAGCGTACTGAATCCATTGTTCCGGGCTCCAAATCGACCAGCACAGCTCGAGGTACATATTTCCCTCCTGAAAACGAAACACGACAAAGCTTCGAAAAACAGCACTAAACTTTCGGCACGACACTTACAAATACATCGTCGTCAAATTAATTTCTTCAGTTTGTTACCTGTTGCTTCGTTGTAGTAAACGTTGATTCTTTCCAACTGGAGGTCTGAATCACCATGATATGTGCCAGTTGGGTCGATTCCGTGTTCATCTGAAATAACTTCCCAAAACTGAAAAAGAAACAGTGCAATCATGAAATCAACAGCTGGGCAGCTACGTGACCGACTCTCGCGAAAAAAATTACCCTATAGCATTGTTATAAAACAACCTACCTTGGCCCCGATTTGGTTTCCGCACTGACCCGCCTGTAGATGAACGATTTCACGCATTTTGAAAGCTTTCACTTGTTAAACTCCTACGAGGAAATTAGCCACAACCCGACTGATGAAAAAATTAATCAAACCTAAGATCTCTCATCGACAACTGTTAACGTCACACACTCGCACACGTGACAAATTACGGTATCTGATTGGTCGATTGAAATTCGCAAGTCAACAGGTTCTTAGTAAACAATTAGCAGCCACTTATCTTAAAACATGGCGGGTAAATTGTGTCAAAATTATTTGTACCAAATTGAATGGCTCACTATTGAACAGCTCACTTGATTGCTGCGTGTGCGTGTGTGTGTGTGAGAAATTTTCCTTTAGCTTCAGTAACCTTAGCAATGTTATCATAAATTTACAACGAGCTAGGAAAAGTATCTTGGCAGCGATCTTAACAATATTAACAATCTTTAGGAAATGAAAAACTGAAAAATATGATAAAAAAAAGTGAGCCATTCAAAAGTAAGCCATTCAGTTTGGCGAGCCATTCAATTTTTTGAGCTATTTAATTTGGAGGGCCATTCAATCCTGAGCCATTCAATTTGGTACTACCAATTTTGACACGATCCAGCCGCCATTTAGCAGCCTCTTAGAATTAATCAGATAATCACAGGGGGTTGAGAGAAACTCCTCAAGTCACGAAATTCACATTGAACAGCAGCACCGAGTCTGGCTAGTGGTTCAATATCTCACGACACTTCTGCTCCAACGGATGACGTAATAATCACTTGTTTCGGTCTGGCGAGTAGCAACCAAAACACGCATCAAAAAGGAGTTAATACCTGTAACAGAATTGTCACGCCGCTTCATCATCCACATATAAACATCGTCTAGCGAAACTTATCCAGCACAAACTTGAGGAACTCGATTTGAAGCGAATCAAATTTTTACTAAAATTAGAACTACTGTATCACCCTAAAAACCAACACTCCGCGCAATGGGACAAAGGAAATTTTCGTATATTTTTAACTCATTACTCGCTACTTATGTCATACTTTTGCTACCCTGCTCCAGGCAATCAATTGGTCGAAGAGGGGAAAAGCGGGGCGAACGAGCAAGAATACGCAGCAAGGGAGAGGCCCGACTCTCTCCCATCCTCCTCCCCAGATTCCCCCGCCAATTTTCGCTCGCTCGATTTTTCTCTCGTTCTCGATGACCGAAAGTACGCTGTAATTTTTTCTCCATGGTTTTTGTTTTAAACAGACATGCAGGAGTAAAAGGAGGATAGCTTCTGCCCAACTACAACTGTGTCATCTCGCAAAAAAGTGAAGAAGCGGCTTAAGCGAAATTTCATCGCAATCACGAAGTTTGGTTAGAAAATGAAAAATGTTTAGATTGTATATGAAATTGCAAAAGCTGCAAACTGGAGTGATTAACAGAGGATATGTTTTCACCATTTCAATAAAAAGTGTTCGCTGTATTCATTAGAAGGAACTCGCTACCAAAGAAAACTTTCTGGGGTAGAATTTCCCTTTAGCAGTTTCCTAAGCGAGTGCCGTAAGTTCTTCCTTCAGAGGAAGGACACCAACACTTATAAGGAACTAATAATTAAAAAATATTTTTTTTATGAGCTTATTTTAGCCCTCGAAGCTTCATTACCAAGAAGCAAATTTGTCGTGACATTAGAACTCGTGTCCAACAGTCAAGAATTAATTATGAAATGAGACAAGTATGCTGCAAATATATATTTACTAACGTCGAGATTTAGTAGGCATAGGAAAAATTTCGAAGGTAATGGTTAAAAGTACATATGTACACAATGAGAACAGTCCAGAAGTTGCCACCATTACTCGCTTCCCGCAATGCGATTGGTCAAATTTGTTTAAGCGGCCCTGGTAACAGTAATGGCCCCTAAAACATGCACATCTTCTTCATCTTTAGTTCTTGAAGTTTCAGTGAATGACAGTCAGTCGGAATACACCGAGACTTTCCGCACTTTGCTGTACTTCAACAAAAAGGTACCAGCAAACTCTTGCTTTGCCGAGTGAGTCAGCAATGAAGCAACGTCCAGGTGAATGAATGCACGATGAATATCAAGTTTACTTGACGCTGGTGTAACGCACGTTCTGACTGACTACAGGAAGCTAGTCAAGGCTGGGAATGGATTCTGTTTGCTGACCACCAATTTCTGGTGTTGGTGAGATATGTAGCCTTTGATATAACCCTGAAGAACAAATGAGCGAACAAACCACATGAACACGAGTAAACAGATGCGAATGGACTAATATCGTACCTAGATCCTACCATGTAACTGCCGGGCCGCGAGAGGTCTGGATAAGAAACTGGGAATGGACTATTGAAATCTGTTTTTCTGTAGCTACGAACGGTCTTTCGAGCGTAAAGGGAGCACAAACGCAGTGCACACGTTTGAATGGGAAGGTAGTATCGTATTCTTGTCCCAATCTACTTCGTCATAAAGTTCCATCGATATCGCGTAGACAAAAACACACAACAAGCAGGGTGACTGTGGTAATACGTAAAAACATATAGCGAAAATCCTCTACTTACTCGGCAAAACAATATCAGACATTAATAGAAGGTAAAAGGTAACATCTACATAAGAGAAAGGCAGTTTCTATGTTTCTAATCTCTGTCTCCGTAGCATGAAGTAACTGGGAATACAAGTATATCGTATCGCTACCCAAAAATTTGGTCAGGTCTTCTAGAAAATTTGCCTCTTTGGTGAGAAACACCGTGTTTCGCCAAAGAACATCATACAATGACCCTGGTTGAAGTTCGACCCAGATCCTTTGATCCCAAGACCATCGCGCTGACTACCAGGCCATCGCAGTTTCCTTAGACACAATACTGGCATTGTGTGCGGGCCTTTATTTATTAAATTTCTATTAAGAAAATGGCGCGAGAGACAAAGTACTGCTACTGACGAATAAAGTAGACATCAGCAGTGTAGAAGTCTTATTTCACGCGCGCAGATCGTTTTTTCTTCATTCAACTGACTTACCATGTATATCAGGTTTGCTACGATGCATTCAACCTCGGTAACGTCTATGTCTTCAACCTTAATACAGAAAAAAGAAAAAAAAGTAACTTAATTAGAAGCGAGTGAAAAGGGAGAAAGACAAGGAGGCCATATGAGGACAGGACAGGCACTGAGGCTAGCGTTGAGCAATGATAGGGGTCACTCGACCTATGAATAACTCTCTAATGCGCGAGGCGACACGCTGTTTAAGCCGGAAACAAAAAACCAGGCCTGTTGAAGGGCCAGTGGCACTACTGCTATTCGCAAGCGCTTTTATATCTTTTGCCTTCAAATTTTAGCTCTTACGAAGCTGTTATTTAATTACTTTCCTATACGACGTTTTTTTTTTTTTACTAAAGGCAATATTTTCTTCTGTGTTATTTCTTTCTTAAAAAGTACATTTTCTCTCCCGCAGAAAATAGCTTTAAAGATACGTTTTTCAATCATCTAGGTATCCTCTATTCGTTAAGAGTATTTTGAAATTCTGCACGTCTTTTTTTAAACATGGAGCGTGACACATTCGTTCTGGAGGAAGCGCTTCTCCTTCACGAATCCTGAATTTACGCCAGGTCAGATGGATGACACGAAAAAAAGGTTAGTGTATTAAAAGGTTTCTGTCTCTTTCTAATGCGCTTGCATATCAAGGGTCGATTCCTTGTTCAAAAACTCACGTCTAGCAATGTAATTTCGGAATTTTGTGTCATTGACAAAGCCAACGGATGTGAGTGTAACTGCTGCCATCAGTGAGACTGCAGTTCCGGTTTTTCCTGAATCTCGTTAGTTGTCTCCTAAGAACGAATTCTTCACGGTGGAATAACAGGAGTCGCGCTGGCCCGTCAACGCTTTCTAACTTTCGAAGGAACGGCAACAGATAGTGAATTCCCATCACATTCCACGTATGTTGTCTACATTCACGCTATTCTCACTGCCACCAAAGATGTTCACTCGACCGCGACAGGATTCATGATGTAACGCAATCAGAGTGCGTACATCGCCTGATCAATAGCAGCTGAGTGCATTTACAGTAGCCGTGTTTAACAATGGGTTCGGCAGGATCACGCCGCAGTACCACTGTGGCGGCAACTGATGCCCAGGAGCAGCAACAGCCGCAGGTAGAAGAGCCAGATGAGGACGGAAGCCCCCGAATTGTCTTCATTACTGGTTGCTCAACTGGCATCGGCCTGGCAACAGCAGTTGTTCTTGCAAGCGACGCAGACAAGCGATTTAAGGTTTATGCCACAATGAGAAATCTCGGAAAGAAAGCAGCTTTGGAAGAAGCCGCTGGGAAAACTCTCGGCGAATCACTATTTATAAAAGAATTGGACGTATGCAGTGAAGAAGCCGTTAACAGTTTGGTAAAAGAGATTGAGAGTGAAGAGGGAAGAATCGATGTGCTCGGTGAGTGCGTAATAAAATAAGTAGTTCGTTTTACCAAACCCAAAAAGAAACAATTACTTCGATAGTGTCGAATCTTTTATGAAATTAATCACTTCTTTTATCCTTAACACTTCTTTATATTGATAATCGCAGGTTGGGCCCCCTTCAAATTAGTTACGCTGCGTTCTCGATCGATGAACGTTTTCTATATATAGTCTATATAAGACGGCTTACTTGATAAATGAGTCACCCTGGTTTTAAAACGAGCAATAAAAAAAGGCCGCAACACAAAGTTACCTCATAAAGCAAAGTAGAAAACTTGAAAAAAACGTTTACATAACTTCTTGCTGCTTTGTTTAGATTGGGGACAGAGGAATGCATATTGCACAGATATTGAGCTTGTGTTTATCACGAGCATTTGTGTTTATCAGGAACATTTTGGCGACTAACAGACGCTGCACTTCATAGTTTTCAAAGATTTGCAATCAAATATTGTGTTTAAACTTCGTTCTGCTTAGAACTTTCAGCGCCATAAATGAAATAAGTTACTATAGGCGATAACTCGTTAGAGACCATAGACACAGTGGGTAAATATTACCAAGGTCAGTGAACCTTTGTTTTGGCATTACTCAAAATGGACTTCATTTACTCTTCTTCAGTTACTAAACTCTTAAAATTTTTAGAGCCTGGCTCTTAAATGCTTGGTGAATTCAACCATTATGTTAACGACAAAGTCAAACGAAAAAAAAGGACAGTAAGTTTGTACACTGTTCCATATCAAATCTGCAAGAAAAGAGGCTATAAATACTTCTCTGCTCTGCGTTGAACTCAAATAATTTCACTTATGTAGACAAACGACTGATTGCAGCCGGTACAAAGTTCAACAATAACGTTACACAGCGCGAATAACCGACTAATACAATCGTTTACTTTCGTGCGGCCAAGTCTAGCACTCCCACCGAAGGGAGGAACGAAAGATCGTGCATTAGAGTACAAGTTTTCTCTGTCTTCTCGTATCAAGCTTTCATGTTTATCTTCTAATCTGTTTTGAAATTTGGCCACCACACTTAGTGAACAACGCAGGACAAGGCCTGGTGAGTGTATTTGAATGCATACCAATTGACAAAGCGCAAAACCTGTTCGATGCAAACTTCTTTGGGGTCATGCGAGTTCTCAAAGCTGCTTTACCGGGCATGAAAGCAAGAAAGAAGGGTCGCATTATCAATGTGAGCAGTATCATCGGAGTGAACGGACACCCATTCAGTGAAATATACAGCGCTTCTAAATTCGCCTTGGAAGGTCTGACGGAGAGCCTTGCTCCAACACTGAGGAAATTCAACATCAGGTAAACACATCAGTCGACTGGTAACAAGTTGAGGTTAATGTTGGGTTAGGGAAAGGGAGGGGAGGGTAGGTGCTCATTTGTTCGGATACTGACAACCATTCCACCACTACCCTTTCACAACCCATTACGTTCAAGAATTCTTCATGGCCATGATCGTGATTTTAATCGCATTTTAGGTGTTCTCTGGTTGAGCCTGGACCAGTGACAACCTCATTCAACAACAATGCCAAGTCACTGAGAGAGGGAATCGACTCATCCACAGCGGACGACAAGACCCAGGCCTTGTTACAGGAGGCTTTAAAAGAAATGTACCGTACTGTCACTGAGCACAGCCAGACAGCCGAGGAAGTGGCCGACATTATCAAAAACGTGATACTCAGTAGAGCGCCTCATTTGCGATACCAAACAAATTCTCAGTACGCACCGGGAGAGGTACAAGCCAAGTTTTCTGATGCGACAGGAGACAAAGCTATCGATCTCATGGAAAAAAGATTTTACCCGGAGACAAAGTAGTAGAGTTTTAAGACCAAAGAGTTCGCAACCGAACCCGACTTCATTTCACAGTCCAAGGGATTCGGAGATAATAATCACTTTTTTATTTCATTATTTTTATATCTAACATGGTCATATTTCTGTTTATAAAATATATATCTAAATAGAAGTAGTGATAGACATATTCCATCAAACCAGCAAAGGAAAACGTCAACATTTTAGAAAAGGCCTTAAGATGTCTGAATCGAAACAATCATAAAATGGTATGTTTATTATATTATTCAGTCCAATTATTCCTTACCTGCATAGCTCTGAGAGCCACAACAAACGCATCCAAAGATAACTGGTGAGTTTTCAGCAGAAGAGCCCTGAGAATACATATAAACACAATCATCTCAGTCGGTTTACAGGATCTATATCGAAATTCTCTCTTCTGGCAGCCATATATTTCCTTGACACGATTACTGAGAATTTGGTGTTATCATGTCCGTGTAAAACCCCTCAGTTAACCCTTTACACCCCAACATCAGTATGTATATTCTCCACACTGTTCTCTACATTTTCTAAGGTGCAGACAAGGGGAATTTGTTTAACAAACAAGAGCTTGTTTAGTCGGTGATCATTTCTGTTTTTCTCATGACTTTAATGTGTGATTCAAGAGTGCTATTGTAAGGAGAAATTAGATGCTAGTTACTCTAACGGATCAAAGGGTTAATAAGTTTGTTCATTCTAGTCAGCTGTGTACTAACGTATCTAAATTGTAAAGAGAAGTTACCCTATATATCCAAGTAATATCCAACAGAGCGTCGAAAGTCATCCGGGATTAAAGAGTAAGAGAGATGGTATGTTTTGAGCTTGGTAAAGCAACAGAGAAGGATGTTTTTTTCATCTTATACAATTATACAATTCTGAGCCCCTATAAGGAATTGAACCTCAGACCATCAGATCCTGCACTCTGATGTTCTACCACTGAGCCACAGAGACTCTATGGTGAACAAGGTCCATGATGAGGTTCAAATATGGTATATGTGCTGAGTACTGCTAGGATCAGCAATGTTGCTAATGTCATGTTTTGTAAATAGAATAAGAAAGATGGTAAGTTTTGAGCTTGGTAAAGAAATAGAGGGAGATGTTTTTTTCGCTTGTCTTAGCAGTATGCAGGATACGTGTCATATGAACTTGGTAGTAGACCTCGGTCATCCGTAGAGTCTTTGTGGCTCAGTGGGTAGAGCATCGGAGCGCGGAATCCGATGGTCTCAGGTTCGATTCCTCATAGGGACTCAGAATTTTTTTTCTTTGTCCCACGCTTGTGACAAGACGAAAAAACACCTTTCTCTAATCTAGGATTGAAGACGAGTTTATCTCGAGTGCTATTTTACTCCAAAACGAAACCATTAAGACACAAAAGTTCGATGAAAGTTTTTAAGACCTCAACATTTTCTTGAAAGTCAGTCAGAAAAACAGAAGAGTGTGACAGTTTCCTTTAATTTGTATCTGCAAAAGACACTTCGATAGATAAAAATATTTATTCAAGACTTCTAAAACTTACACTTTCTTGAATAAGTTCCTATATGTTATAATCTTTAGCTTCTCCAGAATAAGGTAAACACCACACTGGATGAAAAATCCCTGAAAATTGAAAAAAGGCAATTTATATTTGATATAATAAGAGAGGAGTGGAAAACACACTGCCCAGTGGTCAGAGCACTAGACTCAGGGTCGAGAGGTCTAGGTTCGAGACCGGTGCCGGCTCAATGTGTTGTGTTCTTAGGCTGAACACTTTACCCCACCCCACCCCCCCCCACCCCCCCCCAATGCTTCTCTTCACTCAGGAGTATAAATGGGTACCTGCGAATTGTCACGGAAACCTGATGAAATGCTGGGGGATAACCTTGCAATGGACTATCATCGCATTCAGGGGGGAGTGGTAATACTTCTTGTCGCTTCGCTACATGGAAACCAGGATAAGCCACAGCTGGGTGGGCCAATAGGTTGAGTACAGACTTTACTTTTAGTAAAATATGAGGAAAGTAGAAAAATGAATACATGTACATGCTACAGCCAACTCTATAAACATTACAGTTGGCTCCTAATGATCAGAACCTTTCAGAATACGATCGTTTTCTTTTTTCTCGTCAGGTGTCTGTTTAAAAGCGTAAGGTTATTGTAAGGAGAAGTTAGTTATCAATATGAATTAGGCAAAATACCTGTTCTCTCTCTAGAGTCTCGTTTAAAAGTGCAAGATTTCCCATCCTGAAAATGACAACAACTCCAAGATAAATTTGTTTAAATGAATGCAAAAAAAACAAATCAAATCAATTTTAGCAAGCCTTATGTCTTATAAGCTGCTGAGTGTGTCTCCATACCTGACAGATTTAACCACATCAACAAACTGGTTTAGATTGTACTTAAAAAGCAAGTCCTCTTTTGGTATGTAGCCCTAATGTTAAAAAAAAAACAAAAAAAAAACAGCAGTTAAGAAACATATGTTCAATGTGAGGATATTTCGTTACTTAGGGCCAGTTATTTACACGAAGTCTAACCAAACCTCGATTTCATGCAATCAGTGGGCCTCAGGCTTTCTCTATACGAAGTTCGGAATAATTAAAAAAAAAAAAGTCCCTCCACTGTTAGCTTTTGGCCTTCTTAACGCTACTCACAAGAACAGATGTTTAGATAAAGGTTCAGCTTAATTGAGAATCGTAACACGCGGTTTTGTTCAACAACGGCTACCTTTGTGTAAATAATCAGACCTTAGTGTCTAGATTTTATTCAGTTCACAAGGTATAACTCACCAGAAGCATTTTCACTGGTATGAGATAAATTAGGATTGCCCTAGATAGGTGACAAAAAACAACCATGAATAATGCATGAAATGTGTTTCAATCTTAACAAATACCACTGCGAGAAGTATATTGCAAATTTTACAAAAAGTGTGATTAGAAGCCAAGTAAGATACAGTTCCCTTTTAAATTAGTCACGAGAACTTGGTGTTCCTTCAAAATAGACACCCTCTCACTGGTAGGTGTTTTCATTCTCGTCAACTTTTTACTGCATACCGAAGTTACTCAAATAAGCGTCGCGGCGCTTTAACTCCCAAGATCTCAATAGAAATTCTCCTTACTGTCTGCCTTACAATTATTATGATGTCAATTTGGAGAGTTTATTTTTATATAAACTAATAATCGCCTAATCAATTTTTTTTTTTTTAATCTCATCACTTGTATGCTTGATATTGTATTGATACTGTAAGGAGAAATTCTCTCTAGGTCACTCATGGGAGGTAAAGGGTTAATTCTTTTCACGCGTCAAATGTGGCGCGTATTCAAGGGCGTGCTTATTCGGCACAAATTGGATGCGATGAAGAAATGTCCTCTCTGAATCCAACGGTATACTAGCTATTTCAAAATCTGTATGAAAATTTTACAGCAACAACAGAGGCGTCTTTTGATCGTCACCATCTGTATCTTCTGGATTTTTCGCTTGCATTACCAGCTGTGCCTTCACTCAACTTCCATGTCGCAAAAGACCTGCTAATTCGGGGGTGACGCATTGCAACTTTCTGTCCCAAATGCGGCCTATTCAGGGCGGCACTTAATTGAGTAAATACGATAATCTACAGACATCTTACAGAAAACGAACAAGAGAATCAGTTCTGAGAGATAGAAGGTTACTAATTGACACTCTGATGAAGGGCTAACGCTCGAAAAGTCAGCCTTTAAACTCTTTATGGTGGCCAATTTACGTTATCAACTTAGTTGATAACACTAGATTACCATGTTGTACTCTCCCATCGACGCAGCACCACAGTTTCTTTAGAAACTTACCGCCTTTGCTAATTGACGTACCTTCCCTTTAGTAACAAGGTATAATTTTTAAAACTCGTGCTTTTTTTATTAAATCATAAAATTTTTCTCTTTTAAGTTTGCAAAAATATGTACTTATGTTATTGGAATGTTGTTGCTTGAAGTTCCAAATACCTACACAGCAGATCAGTACCAGATGAAGATTACCTTTTGTTCTTACTGGAGGATATACAGCAGCGTTCAAATGCAAATGATAGATATTCATCAGCTGAAACATCAAGAACAGAAAAAACAGCTTTGATTAATACACTCAACATAATTGCTGATCAATTTTACATTCCTGATAGTTAACATATGAACTTTTAATTTCGCTCTGCGTCACGAATGTTTTCGTATTTCTTATCATTAGTCTTTTACTAATGCGTACTCATTGTGCGAAAAAAAGTTCATGGCGCAGTCCACAGTCACAGTAAACTGTGTAGTGTAGTCCTCTTGAAATAAAAATTCCAAGGTTTCAGCTGAGAGTAAATAAATATAAAAAGACACAAATGTCGTTAACCCTTTAACTCCCAAGATCTGATTGTTAATTCTCCCCTCTAGCTGCTACACATTTCCTTGTAAATTAGTTATGACAACTTAGCGCCAGATCAAGATAGCAGCTTTTACCTGATAAGTTTGAACATTCTCATTACCTGTTTGCTAAATTTGTATGGATATTATAGGGAGAAGTTTCATGTTAATCACATCTGGGAGTTAAAGGGTTAAGCTGTTCAATATAGCATACCTACCAGCTTTAAAATCACTGTCAAACATAGCTTTTCTTCCTACAAAGTATCTGACGAAAATCAGAAGAGAAGAAAAACGCACGATTACTTTACTTGAAGTAGCTATGTAGACACAACACTTCTACTAATTTCAGAGTTTTTGTTTTGGAAGGGAAAGGGAGCTGGGTTTCCTTTTAAGAGAGAGGGGGGGGGGAGATTTATTAGTCAAGAACACTGCTGGTAGATGTACTTTTGTCTATGCAACATGCATATAACCATCTCCATACCTGTATGTAACCAGATGAGCCAGTTTAAACTGGTCTTTTATGGGTGCACTGTCTATTGCTCTGATAAGAGGCTTGCACAAGTGAAGTTTATTGATCTGGAGGGCAAGTAAAAACAAATGGAAACAGAGAATGTTTGTTCTTTATTTCATCATAATGAAGAAAGAACCTTTTATATGGATGCTTGGTGAGCCTTTTTTTTTTTTAGTTGTCCCTTCCTATAAGTGAGAAAATAAACTTGCACTGTGTAATCAAGTTAAAATTCAAAGTGTGTCAAGAGAAAACTGAGTTTGCATGTGCTATAAACATCTCAGTTGTTTCTAGGAGAGATCAAAACTTGTGCCACCATCTACTGTCACATTTGACATGTTACATAAAAAATGCACTTGTATCCAGCCACTCAGAAGTGCAGAAATTTCTCCTGTATATTATTTTAAAACTGCTGTACAGATTATCACAGAACTGAAATATCAAATAAACTCATTGAAGTAGTACCTTGAAATAGATTTTGAATAAATGATTTACAAGTGCAAGCATGCCCCACTTCTTGGATACCTCGAGTGATGAACGACTACAGAGTAAAATGATAAATATCCACTCATTTAAGTATGACAAACAAAAAAGCATAGAGCCATTCAAATGCATCAGAGTTTTTTATTTATGTTGAGATTGGTGCAACTTTCTCGACTATTCAGAGAGTATTATGAAGCAAAACCACCAAGACTACACTCAAATGAAAATAATATTGCTCTTACATGTCCCATCAAATGGTTGGCAGGCAACAATGAGGTAAATACATATATCTTATTAAACGTTTTGGTGTATAGTATCACTGAATATTTTTAGGAGTTGTGCTGTATTTTTACCAGCCTGTAGGGTGAGTCAAAATACAAACAACAAGTAAAAATACCCAGTAATACTACATACCGAAAGGTCTAATAAGTTATTTATTATCCAATTCCTTTTTTTTCAACTGAATCTTTCTGTTCATTTCTTGTAAGATGGGAAAAGCAAAGCAGATAGAGAAGCATAGTGCACGCAGCCAATTAGTTAAACAGATTTTTTGACAATAAAAAATAACTGCCTATAACCATACAATATTGCAGGATATCAGTACTCTATTTGTGTGTTATTTGTACTTTACTTTGTGCAGTTGAATAATAAATGACTAACAGTATGGCAATATTGCAGATAAGCCATATAGTTCCCTGAACAAAACAACTGTGAGAGCTGGCAAGCTCAATGAACTGACCTATCACTTGCACAGACCCTGAAACACCCCATCATTACTTCTGCTGCCTTCTCCAACATTTCTCCAGGTTTGCCCAGTCCCTTTCTTACTTGCTGCTTGTCTGCCTGTCAAAATCACCAATTATAATTCCAATATTATTAATTAATTTTAAAATGACAAAACATGATAACTCTTGAAAGGCATGTTCTGGCATCACTTATGCCACCAAGCCCCATAAAATTACTTTACTCATTTATTACTTTATGCAAGCTGAAAACATGGGCCTAGTTATTGTTTAAAGTGGTATATGGCTAATTAACATCACTGACAATGAAACAGTTCTGAAAAAGTTGTTTCAGGTTTTGATTTTAGGGTTAAATTACTTTATTACTGATAAAATTTTAAATACAATCAAATTCTGACATCACAGAATTCTTTTTGGATAAAGTGACATATTCTTTGGAACTAAATATGTAATTAAGAATTGAAGTGAAAATAATTATTATTCTTAGTAAGCACAACATATTTTAAACAGTAGTACCTGCATGGCAAAAAGTCTCAGATCTAATGTGACAACATTCATTAATGGCAATGCCCTGATGAATAAAAAAAGGTTAATATCACCAAGGTTAATATTTCCAGAGACAGAATAAAGATTACATGCCCTTGTCAAATGAGGTGACATTGGTAAAAGCAAAACATAGCATCCATAATTATTCAGGCATTTCTCTGCTCTGAAGTATACCTGGATACCAGCAAGCAGACAGATTAGGGGAACTTGATGAAATCCTCAAGGCTTTACCCATTCACCTCCAAGATCTCATTGGTAATTCTCCTTACTGTCTGCCATACAATTCTTATGATGTTGGTTTAGAGAATTTGATATTGGATCAAAAAATAATCCTGTAATTGACAATTTCTTTATTCTCATCACTTGTCTGCTTGATATTGTATTGATATAGTAAGGAGAAATTCTGTCTCAGTCACCTTTCATAACCAGGATAAAATAAACAGTGACAGAGTCTTTAAGCACACAAGAGTTATCTCCTGTATTCAACTCTAAAAGATCAAACTAGCAAAAAACTTTAAGATGACTGCTGCTTTTCCTTTCTAATACACTGCTTCATAATCATCTGATGTCATTACAGTGTGTAGAACATGTTCTTACATGGAAAAATACTTAGCTGTGTCACA
This sequence comes from Pocillopora verrucosa, assembly GCF_036669915.1. NCBI lineage: Eukaryota > Metazoa > Cnidaria > Anthozoa > Scleractinia > Pocilloporidae > Pocillopora > Pocillopora verrucosa. The sequence continues at coordinate 23,098,319 of NC_089317.1, forward strand.
TTTCCACTCTCAATTAATAACAAGGATGTTCAGGATTTCTATCCTGTGGCTGGTTAGGCATTAAATCTGATCTAAATCATTTCTAATAGTAAATTAATTTGTAGGATTACTTGTTAATAAACATACCAGTTCTCATCTTTTTGACTCTGAAAAGCACGGGTGAAAGACTTACTATTTGTTAAGGTAAAAGATAGATTGGATAATATGCAAAAAGTCAGCAAGTACAAAACAAAAGTTACAACAGACATACACTGAGATTTTTCCACCAAAAACATTTTGGGTGTTGCTATGACTTAAGGTTCTTTCCACAATACTTTTCTTGTACTGGGTCAACAACACAATATGTTTGTTTGATTGATTTTAATAGTACCAATGCTAAGGAATCAGTAACCCAACTGCTGATTAAAGGGTTATCATAAACTAACACTAGGCCAGTTTTGCATAAATCATTAAGTCATTAAAAAATAATACAAACTTGCACATAAAAAAACGAATACTTAGAAAATTAAAACATTAACATTCCTATCAATAACAATTTGGTAAAAATTTTGATGGTAAAAATTAATAGTAAAATACAACATTTTGACTAAACTTTGGTCATTTTCAAGTGAGTGGCAAGAATGTTACAATAAATATATACAAGCATGTAAGAAGTGTAAAAAATTTTTGAAAGTGTAAACGGACAATAAGAACATACAGGGAGAAGAAATAATTACCTGCCTATTATTAAAACAAATTATTTTTGGACTACTGCAATTTGAAAAATTGTGAGGGAAAAAAGATTGTGTGTCACAGCATATTAAGAGCTGTTCCCTCCAAAACTTGCAAAACCATCTAACAAGAATTTTTCATATTATAGGTTTTCAAAAAAGATATTGGACAACAACTGCTTGAGAAGATCGTGCTTCAACATAATCACCATTGGCCACAGCCCAAATAGCTCTGCAAAAAAAACAATTTAAATAGAAGAGTATCTTGTTTAGTTTCCTCCCTCATAAAACCACAAGCCCATAACTCCGATTTATTGAGATGAATTTGAAAGGCATAGTTTACCTGAGATGATATGCTACCATTTCATCATATGGTGGTTCAAACCATCTTTCACATTGCAGCTGTGCATCTGGTAACTGACAAAAATACAAACCAACTAAACCTGACATAATGAAATGGTAAGTTGTTTAACCCTTTCACTCCCAAGATCTGATTAATAATTCTCCTTACTATCTGCCATACAATTCTTATGATGTTAGTTCAGAGAATTTGGTATTGGATCAACTAATAATCCCATGATTGATATTCTTCTCTATTCTCATCACCTGCCTGTGTGATATTGTATTGATATTGTAAGGAGAAATTCTGTCTTGGTCACTTGTGGGAGTGAAAGGGTTAAAAAAATGTATATACCGGTATATTTATATTTTTTTGATTTTATGTCCCTCAAAAACTAGTTCCTTTTATAATTTACAATAAAACAACTAAACACTGATGCAATCTCAAAAGCACCAGCACGAGCAAGGAATTTCATCTCTCTTCATGAGTAAGGCATACACTAATTTGGAAGGCCTGATTGGAAATATTTCACTTAAAGACATGACATATGCACCTTATTGTGCTCAGTTTACACATCATGACAGAGGGCAAAATATCTTCCTATCCCACCTGACAACCCATATCTCAGTCAGTAGGCATTTTATCATGTGTCTGTCCTTCTCTCTCTTTCTTCCTATCTTCCTGCTTTTTTCCATTCTGTTTATCTTGCACAAACCTTGTTCCAGCCCTATTAACCCCATTACTCGAAGCCCTCACACAGGGATTTTTTCATAACGTTTTTCAATAAAAGTGCACTCAGGGCTGTCTGCATAATGTGATAATTAAAAAGTGTTGACCATAGCGGAGGTGGCTAAAGGTGGATATTTACCCAGCCAAGAAGGTGCAAGGGAAATATCTTACCCAAGCCACCAATACTGAAGTGAGGAATTATTTTAGTATACACTAAAACATTGAGATAATATAGCACAAAAAGATCATTTTCACTCATTCATTCCTGCAGCAAATACAAAAATTTCAACTTCATTCCTACATGCATTGATTGAAGGTGAAAGGCAAAGGATATTTGGAGTTTGAGCACCAATCATAGCATGCCCTCATAACTATCCATTATTCTATTGTATACTTATACAAATTATCCCCAAAGTAAGTAATCTGTAATGGTTTTACCTGCAGTCTTGGACTTGCTATGTGTGGATGACGAAAGGAAAATAATTCCTACAAGTACATAAATATTTGAAAATGTTTAAATATCATTACACATCATAACAAGCATAGGTGAAATATTCACTAGTACAATTAATTGCAAGAGTCAGTAAAAAGGAAAAGTTGCTTCCTATTCCTTTGATATCTTATGCTGAATTTTTATTTGCTTTAAATAAATCAAATTTTCATTTATAAACTGGCACCTGTGAATTGATACAACTTTACAACAATGGCAACAATATACACTTAATGCATGGTTCAGAGGGAAACAGTTGGTCTTGTTTTCCCGAGAGTCTTAATGTTTCTCAAGATGAAGTCGAGGGAAACATCAGGACTCGAGGGAAAACAAAACTAACTTGTTTCCCTCGGGACCATACTTTAATTAAGCACTTCTTTATATATTTAGACTTTCCCTTAAACAATCATATGGTAAAAACATGCTGTTGTACTCGACACACAGGCAACAACTGCGCAACTGTATCCCGGTCTGCGAAAATTTTAATTTTAAATTGGAAAAACCTTCCATTAATCTTACGATAGTGTGCAAACATTCTGTGTATTTGAAGATAGGAAAATTCGCTTTCGTGCGATCTTAGGACAATTTGAATCTTACCGCTAAAATGTCGCCACTTTTGGAAACAAGTCCTTTTTTCACCTATTGGGAAAGTTCAAGCATGAAAGTAAGTGCAGCTCTCGGTTGTTTTCCTTCTTCTTTTTTTTTCTTTTAATACAAAACTATCAACGAAATCGCTTCCTGACCTGATCTAAATACTTTTCAAGACTCATATGCGCCATCTTGGAATTCTCGTCCTCTAACGCATGCGCTTCTTAATTTCCGCTGATTTTACCCTTTGGCGGGAAGTCTGCGCCGTCAAAAAGAGCGCCTGCGAGGAAAAAAGGCAGCAAGAAGAGTAATAGGCCCTTGGGCCCCTGGAGTGCCTATCTTAAAGTAAGACTTTTTTTGGGAAAAAATTACTATATGTCAGCGTATAGAGTGGTATGTTGCTCGCATCAATCAGATCGCTGCATTAGGGTATGTATCTTAGGGCCTATTTACACGGTACGACTTTGTCGCATGCGACAAGCTT